>NC_090186.1:38315105-38390105 GCF_024679245.1 Pseudorasbora parva | reverse complement strand
AAATTTTCTATTTTTTTTAGACCGCTATAGCTAGGAACTACTTTCTCATGCCGGCGTAGGAACTTTGCGGCTGTCATGGGTGTAGCGGCGATATTACACAGCGCCTTCTTCTGTCAACATAAACAGCATGACGATCTGTTTGCTCAGAGAGCGTGCGTTGTAACCATGGAGACGTTTGTGAGAGACGCTTCAGAAGATATTTACTTTGGTGCAGATCCCGAACCGTATCTATTTGAACCGGAATAACAGTTAAACTGAAGACGAGCTTTTGAAATGTGAAAGAGAGAGTCTGGCTGAACAGACTGTGGCAGAAGGGACGAGGAGAACAAATTCAAACTGGTGAGTCAGAGAAGAGTCAAAATTCAAGGAAAAATGGTCTGACATTGATTCGGTCTGCCGACCTTTTGATTTTGACTAACGTAATGTGAATGAAATATGCTAAGACTGCTTATTATGAAGACAGAGAGAGTGCGCGCTCTCCGTTGTTTCTCTCTGTCACTCAGTTAACATGCGCCCAGTCATTTCACTCATAAATCACAAAAAACTGATCAAATAAGGCTTTGACGGGACAAACATTTTTTTGGTGGCCGCCAAATAATTTTCAATGCATGACACACTCCAAAGCCTTGGAACAGAACGTAACATCACTAACGTAATATTTTGTACCATAGAAACTGAAGATAAACAATACCGGCAATTAAACATTCTATTAATCAAATCTATTAATTAACTATACACTACCTCACCAGAATGCTAAAAATAAAACTACTTACGTTATATACTGTATAAACCAAATGGCCGCGCAAAACCCCCACATTTAGTGATTTCATTCACAGGTTAGCTAAAGACAACAGCAGTGCTTTTAAATCTGGTCGTTCAAGCTAACTAAAATGTAATAATGTAACACTTACATCCATGGGGGATGATACACTTCGCCCTGTCTGGCCATATCCTTTAGATGCCGTACTGTGGTAACCCTGTCTATGTTTTCCAAATAGTCATCTGGTCCCAAATGCTTTGAGCAAACACGCAGTTTCTTGTTTGAATCTACCGGTGTTTTAATATCTATGGTTCAGAGCAGTCAACCACTGATTCTTTCATTGCTTGATTTTCGTTGGTCTGTGAAAAATGATGATAGTAGTATACACCTTCGACTCTTCGACTCCCATCACAGCTCTTTACGGCATACAGAACCATATGGTTAATCACAGTAAATCCACTACATAATTTGCCGGCTGAAACGACACAAACTTAGTGCCGGTCGTATTAGAAGTTACCTATCTGAGGTCTACTTTCAGGCGGTGCGTAATATCATTGCGCCGCTGAACCCATGGTACGACCGCTTAGTTCCATAATTCTTACGCAGGAATGAAAAAAATAGGTCCTATCTAAATCGGTATAAAAATCGAAACTTTTAATTTTCCGTTGGTCTTAGTACACGATGTAACTACAGATTAGTCAAGTTTTAATTTGGAAAAATATTATCTTTGAAAAAATAAAGTCTTTGGTAATTTTTGAGAGCAATGCTAATGGACCTATATGATTCAATGATGTATGCTAAGCTATGCTAAAAGTGCTACCGCCAGATACAGAGATCGGCTGAATAGATTCAAAAAGGGTAAAACTCAACTGTTTAACTCTAAGGGACTTGAGCCTATTTTCAAAAAAAGTGGAGTGTTCCTTTAAAGCAGGAGAATTGAGAGAGAGCGAGAGATGTAATAAAGTAATAAACTTTATTAAAAGTAAAAGTAAAATAAAAGTAAAGTCACCTGTAATAAAGCGCTCCCAGGCTGAACATGACTCCGGTCTCGGGTACTTGGATGGTTCCATTGACCATCTCAACTTCCTCCTGCTTTACAGCACATGCAGATCGAGTCTCCCACTCCACCCAGAACTCACATGCTGTTTTATCCTCCCTAAAACACACAAAGAATCTTATTTACCTGTCAGAGAAGAACTGCGGTAAAGCAGTAATAAGTGATTATGTGAAGTCTGGAAAAAGTCAGCATGAAATTAAAATAGTCAATTTCTTGTTTTTTACGGAATATTGCAGTATTTATCAGAAATTATTTATCTTTTTAATTTATCTTATCTTTTTTTTAAATTCATGTGCCCTCATAGTTTAGTCCCTCTTAGCAACATCTCACAGCAATAACAAACCACATTTTTATAATAGCAAACCTAATTTGCTCAGAAACACGTCACAATGGGTAAGTAAAGACCATCGCGACATCCAACTCAAGCCAATTTAACTTGTAGTGTTGGTGTTTAAAATCTGTTTAAGCCACTCATGCCAAGTTACTCATAACTTACTTAAATAATTTTGGATGACCCATTGTGTTGCCACACTTCAGCTGTATGATTGTTCTGGCTGGTTTTTTGTTTCCACACACCTCGTCACCCATGGAATAATTGACCAGGATTTTTCCATCTGGAAAAAATACATGCAGATGAGAAACCAATAAAACCATAATTACGTCAGAGAAGGTTTGAAAGCACTAACCTATTAACTCCATGGTCTGCGTGTGCACACGGCCCAGAGTCGTAGTCTTCCCATTGCCCTGTCTGCGACACACGGCGGCTTCTGCCGAACAACCTGAATTGCCTCCATGGATGGCCTGGCACAGATTAAAGTAGTAACTGTGGGAATGAATAGTAAAATCTTGAATTTCATACATACTGAACAGATGCAGGTGCGTCCTGCAACAGGGTTAAATGAAATTAAACCGAACAAGTGTAAGACTCACGAATCGCCTTGATGACTAAATTTCCACGGCTCTGTAAGAGAAGAGAGGGTGCGCAGGTCATAGGTCTGGTGTTGTCCTGCCAGCTGGCACTCCATTTTTTTAGGTGGGCACACCGCACTCGTTCGCCACTGGAAGGTGGCGGAACACCCTTGCGTCTCGCTCATCAGCCGTGGTTTTCCGTGGCCCGCCTCTTGGTTGCACGAGAACAAAATGGACGACTGACGCTTCCCTCTGAGTGCTGTGAAATACACACACACAACAAAAAATACCTTAAAATAGCTCTTAAAGGGTTAGTTCACCCAAAAATAAACATTTGCTGTTTATTGGCTTACCCTCCAGGGAATTCATGATGTGTTTGTTTCTTCAGTAGAGCACAAAGAAGCATGCATGTATAATGCATGTCAATAGGGTGTTTTTCTATGAGAGCCACTATGAGAGCAAAAAACATACACATCCATATTAAACGCAAGGAATCCATATTAAACACAGAGGCTCGTGACGACACATTGATGTCTTAAGACATGAAACTATCGGTTTCTGCGAGAAACCCAACAGTATTTTCTTTTTTTTACTTCATAGCAGACAAATCTCATCTAATATTCCCAACGCCATTATTTCCGTCAAGTAAGGCCAAAATTACGGTGCGATCAATCGACCGATCCACACAAGCACTAATGAGGGATCTATATGATCGCGCCGGGTTTTGACCTTCTCCGGTGGAAGTAATGGCATTGGGAATACTAGATGATATTTGTCTGATATGAGGTAAAAAAAAACTAACAAAAACACAAATGCTAATCGGTTTCTCGCAAACATCAATTAAGACATCAATGTGTCATCACGAGCCGCAGGGTTTAGCATGGATGCACATGCATTTCTTTTTTACTCTTATAGTGGCTCTCATAGAAAACACCCCATTGACATGCTTTATAAGCCTGACAAGCCAGACCCACATCAAGATGTTTGGTCTGCAAACTCACCATTGACAGGGCTCAATTGGTGCCAAACTGCCAAACCCAACCCTGCCAAACCCCCCCAACCCCAGGGCAAAATTGGTGCCAAACTGCCAACCCTCCAGGACCTGTACTCTTCCAGAGTGAGGAAGAGAGCGGGTAAAATCATCACAGACTCCACTCACCCCGGACACCTCTTATTTGAACTGTTACCGTCAGGACGGCGACTCCGATCACTGGCCACTAGAACATCTAGGCATAGGAACAGTTTCTTCCCCACAGGCCATTTCCATCTTGAACAGTTAACCCCCCCAAGGCAAATGCCTGTAAGTGCAATTATTCCCACTTTTTAGTGCAATATCTCCTAAACTCAGGTGATTACTTATATTACTTATATTATTTATTATTTATATTTATTCTCTCCACCCAAATACTGTAAATGCTCATAATCTACGTCTTCTGACTAAACTTAACCGTGACCTTATACTGTTCATATTTTTCTTCATATTTTTATTCTTAGAATTTTTTATTACCGTGTTGTATTGTATTGTTTATGTGCACTGGAAGCTTCAGCACCAAAAAAAATTCCTTGTGTGTGAAAGCACACTTGGCAATAAAGCTCTTTCTGATTCTGATTCTGATTTCTGATTCAATCCGAGGGGCGGGATAAACGGTTGTCTTTTAAACTCCCTCTGCACACGATAGGATAGCGCTACACCAACCAGAGCAACGAGGGGGAAGTGGAGCTTGTTGATAGATTAAACATTCGCCGTATCCGGTCGGCTAAACTCCGAACACATCTTCCCTTTTTAAGAATGACTTCAGTGCCGTTCTTTTCTCAGAGAAAAGCTTAACTCCAAGTCTTCCAGAGTCGCGGTCAAAGCTGATTCAAAAGACCGCCGTTCGCCAGTTTCTGTGTTTACTAGAAGCACGCAAACGCAACTCGGCCGTCGTCATTATGGCCCCGCCCGCCGACTCTATACACGATGTGATTGGCCCGTCAAGAGTTTGCCGTTGGTGGTGGTTGAGGAGAGACCCCTGACATGAATGTGAAGCGCTTTGGGTGTACAGTTGTACATTTGAAAGCGCTATATAAATGCCTCATTCAATCATTCAAGAGTTTGCCGTTTACAGCTCAGATGGGTATTGAAAGTTGTTAGAAGACACTCGCGGGCAGATTAGATTTGCTGCTGCTAGGGTACATCTAGATTTCTAGGCTAATGCTTTATATGAGCAACAGTTGGAGTTAAAAACTTCATTTGTGTTCTACTGAAGAAACAAACACACCTACATCTTGGATGCCCTGGGGGTAAGCAGATAAACATAATTTTTTTTGGGTGAACTAACCCTTTAAGTCAAGAGTTCAGACAGAAACACATTTTACAATCTTAGAAATTATTAATCACATTTAACAAGTTTTTGATTAAATCATATGCGTTTGTGTGTGTATATATATATATATATATATATAAAAATAAAAACTACAATATATATTATATACAATCATATTATTTAATTAAAAAACTTGTTAAATGCTATGAATCAATTTGACACCACTATTTTTCTTTCCTTAAAAAGGAACTGAATCCATTAATTAAAAATGTTAAATGTATGTTTACATAAATTTAGCTTGTCCAGTTGATTTATCCTGAAAAAGTACATGTATTTCAGGCTGTCAGGGATGCGTACCATCAGAGCAGAAGCCCCATTTCTGATCTTTGTCATAGTTGCTTGTAGTGGCACACCACTTCTTTCCATCAGTCCTGCCATCCGTTGTGCAATCAGTATAAGACTTGCCCATGAAATTAAAGGGGAAAGTGCATACTTCATCTTTATCTGTAACTGAAAGACAATTAACACAAATTTTAATCATTTAGGGGAAAAGTGTAACTGTATTCTTGCATCTTTTTTTGCAACTTTGCAATTTTGAACTTTTTGAACGATTTTGAGATTGCCTTTACTATAAAACATTTACTTTGCACCACAAATAATGATTACCTTCTGGAATAGACTATATGTCAAAAGTCCACCTATTATGCCATGAAATGCTGTCTATTTCATTATGTTTTTAAGAGTGATTCAGTATGTCTGTCTTACTTTGAGGACAGGTGTCTCCTCCACTATACTGGATGACCACATCCTGCACTATTCTCTCGTAGAGTAGGTTCATGAATTTGCTGCTCCCATAGGAAACCGCCGAGCCAGTGGAGATCAGGCATACCGCGCTGTCTTTACATTTTGTGTCTGCCACAGTCCCACACACATTGATCATAAAGGTGCCAGAGCTTCCAGCAACCTAAAAGACATGATAAACTGAGTTGCAGAATCATTCCTTTGCTACTATGTTCCAGATTTTAGAATATATAAACACACACGGCTGTTCAAAAGTTAGTGGCTGGTAACATATTACCATATAAATATAAAGTAATATAGTTGGATAGCCTAATTTTTTGTTATATTATTCAAATACAATTTTTATGGTATGCCAAAAAAATCTTTTTTATGTGATCATTGGTACATTTGACCTGTATTTCAATTTAAAAAATGTAAATATGAAAAATATGGAGTAAGAAAATTAGTTTCAAATAAAAGCATTTTCTTTATCAAAAAGCCTTTTTACAAAAGGTAAATATCGAGACAAATCATATTATAATTAGGGTCGTCTAATATTTGAAACAATACACAAACCATTTGTTTGTGTACCCATTTCAAATGTTCAGTCTTTGTTTTCTGGGAAAAGTCTGTTTGGTCATTACCTGAACGGGCCCTGACAGTGCTGAGAGGTCAAAGCTGTAACTCAGTTCAGAGATGGTCAGAGTGCAGCCCTTCACTGTGGCGGTCTCCGGGCAAACCACAGGAGTGGCCCACTCGAACACATACAAGCAGTCCTGTGCTCGGATCATCCGGGGAGAACCCTTTTCATGGAAACAAACACTTACACTCATGTACAACAGAAACCAATAGCAAAATTACTGAACCAACAACTCGGTTGAACTCGAAAATGTATAGCCCCTTTCACACGGAGCTTTCACACAATCCAGAAAATTGCCATACGATTGCTAGAGTGCCTTCTGTGTGAAGGCAGACATGTCCTGGGATTGATCCCGGGATGGGGAACTAGTAACAATGTCGGGATCAGTCCTGGAACGCGCAGTGCTCTCTAGGCAGGAACAATGCCGTAAGGGGTGTCGTAGTGATGACACTAAAGCGGAAACCATTCGCCCGATTAGTGGAACAGTACACAATGCAATAATTTATGAATGAATGAATGAGGCATTTATATAGAGCTTTCATATGTACTACTGTACACCCAAAGAGCTCTGCACTTATGTCAGGGGTCTCTTCTCAACCACCACCAGTGTGCAGCATCCACTTGGATGATGCAACGGCGCCAGTGCGCTCACCACACACCAGCGATAGGTGGAGAGGAGAGAGGGTGACAGAGCCAATGTAAGTGTACCTTAAAAAAATGCAATGCAAGTCGCTTTGGATAAAAGTGTCTGCCAAATGCATAAATGTAATGTAAAATTCAGTGGATGGGGATTATTAGAAAGGCATGATTAGTAAGGGCCAATGGAGGGAATTTGGCCAGGACACCGGGGGTTACACCTCTACTCTTTAAGAGTAGTGCCATGGGATTTTTAATGACCACAGAGTGTCAGGACCTCGGTTTAACGTCTCATCTGAAGGACGGTGCTCTTTGTCAGTATAGTGTCCCCATCACTATATTGGGGCGTTAGGACCCACACAGACCACAGGGTGAGCACCCCCTGCTGGCCTCACTAACACCTCTATCAGCAGCAACCTGCTTTTCCAAGTTGGTCTCCCATCCAGGTACTGACCAGGCTCAACCCTGCTTAGCTTCAGTGGGAAACCGGTCTTGGGCTACAGGGTTAAATGGCTGCTGATTTATGACCGAATAAAAAAAAAAAAAGCATGAATGTGGTTTCTCAAGAGAGAAATACGGGATGTGTGTGAACAGATTCCAGAAAATCCCTGGCAGTGTGAATGAACCAAAATCAAACAATCCCAGGACACAATATAAGTGCATTTTCCGGAAATTCTGTGTGAAAGGGGCTTATGACTAGAGTTTAGATTCCCTGCCCGAGCCTGAACTTGACCCGAACGATTTCCCGGCACTATCCTCGGGCTGGGCCCTTAATCAAGCGTTTGAGTTATTTTAATCATTCGTTTTTTTACTATTACTATTTTTAGCAAAGTAAGAACTAATACTACAACTAAGAAACCAATGCGTAGGCTACAAAGTTGCACAAGTCAGGATTAGTCTAAAAACGCCTAAAAGAAACCTTGATCAAAATTATGATAAAATTTATACAAAATGAAATTCACTTTAAAGTAAGGGTTTCTACAAAATAAAACTTAATATTAAACAAAATATTACCACCAAAACAATTTCTGATAATTAGCATCTTTGCACTTATAATAATCAGATGAAATTTAAATTTTTTATTATATTTAAACTTAAATAAAACTTAAACCGGGGCGGCAGTGGCTCAGTGGTTCATGTAGGTTGTCTACAAACCAGAAGGTTGGTGGTTCAATCCCCGGTTCCACCTGACAAAGTGTCGAAGTGTCCATGAGCAAGACACCTAACCCCAGCTGCTCCCGACTAGCTGGATGGCGCCTTACATGGCTGACATCGCCGTCGGTGTATGAATGGGTGAATGTGAGGCAAAAATGTAAAGCGCTTTGGATAAAAGCGCTATATAAATGCAGTCCAAATAAATGCAGTCCATTTAAATATGAATATGAAAAAAACATTGTTTAATGGCTACAACAAGTATAGTAAGCTACAGATAAATGTAATGTCTGAGCAGGATTTCAAAGAAACATCATTTTACCGATGAACGGTTCATGAGCGCGCATGCGGATTATTGAGCCGAATCACATCGGTCCAGTTCTCTTATTACAGGCTCATTCTCGTCATGAACGCCTACGTATTAAAAAAAATGGGCTCTGGCTCATAATTACAGTTAATGTGTCGAACCGGGACGGCCTCGGGTAGGGTCGGGCTTGATTTTTTGATCGAAGCTCTACTTATGACTCCAACTAATATTTTGAGTTGATCTCTTACCAGATCTGCCCCTTTCTGGCAGGTGAAAATGATCTTGGAGGAGTATTTGGTGGTGTTGTCAGAAGCGCAGATTGTCGTGCTGTTAAAGGTGATCTCAACCTCATTGGTGTTCCTGTTATAGCGAGGAGGAGAGGTGATTCGTCCGATGTCCTGCACAGAAAGGAAAATACCACACTGAATTTAAAATCTGATTCAAACATGTCACTATAGACTAGGTCTGGTACAACCACTGGTACCTCAGTATTAGTAATGAAAAATACTTCATGACATTATTCAAATTCATTTCACTGATATCATGAATATTCTGTTACAAAATATTCTATTTAAAACAAATGCTATTCTTTTGAACTTTTCTATTTATCAAAGAATCCAGAAAAAAAATTACACAACAGTTTTCAACATTGATAAATATCATAAATGTTTCTTGAGCAGCAAATCATCATATTAGAATAGTGTTGTCAAAAGAGTATTGCCGACCGCGATACCAATTCGGTACTGAAATGTTAAAAATATGATGCTTTGAGCGCTGTTGAGCGGAATCGTGAACACCTCTGACTGGCCATTGAGCTCACGCGCTCATCAAATAGGTCTATGATTGGCTACTTTGATCAGCGCTTCACAAACATGTTGTAAAAATACATCAATGACGCTTTTCACAGAGCGCTTACACAGATACACACAGAGCGTTTGAATGTAGGTGTCTATCAGCCTACCGGTCCGCTGGTCGACGCCTGCTTGTGCTTTCAAACGCTCCCGCTTTCAAAACACTTTTCAAACACTTCCGTGTTGTTTCAAACCGCTGCCGTGAGTTGATCATTGTAGCCAATCACTGGCACATCCGATGAGCGCGTGAGCACAATGACCAGTCAGAGGTGTTTACGATTACAGCTAAACAGCGCTCGAAGCGTCACATTTTTAACATTTCAGTACGGATTTGGTATCGCGGTCGGTACTTTTGACAACACTATATTAGAATGATTTCTGAAGGATCATGTGACACTGAAGACTGGAGTAATGAGCTTATAAGTAGAGTTATTTTATATTTTAATAATATTTCATTGTTTTTTGTATTTAAAATAAAATAAAATGCAGCCATGGTGAGCATAAGAGACTTCTAAAAAACATAAATCTTACTGCTCAAAAACTTTTGAACGGCAGTGTATGCATGTAGTTTGAGATAGCCTCTGTAACAAGTTGGTTTATAATTAAACTAGTAATATATTATGTCTAGGATATAAATGTGTCTAATTAATAGAATATTAAGCATAAATTCTATATTTATGACTGTACAGCTGCTGTGAGGAAGTTGATAAGCAAAACACACAGAGTGTGTTGAGTGTGAAACGGCACAAATTTTCTCACAAACATTCCTGGAAGTTTGTAGTTCGATTAGATGTGTCAAAAACAAGGACAGTAAAGCAATGCACTTATTACGAATGTTACTTGACGGTAAGGAGAGAGAAAGAAGGAGAAAGAAAGAGAGAGACAGATTGCTATAATAATTATTAGGTAAGACAATTCAAGAATTATTTACTTAAATTATTTTGCAAAGATTGCTCTGAAAATACAGGTATCGGTACTTGTATTGGTGAGTAGCAAACATTCAAGTATTGGTATAGGACTTGTTCTGGAAAAATTGATTTTTTTGGAAAATGGAATAAAAAATTAAGGAAAGGAATTCACTGCTCATGTGTTTACTCACAAGTGGAGCTCCAGCAACAGGGTTCATGCACACAGCGGCCCCTGGAGGACAGTTGATCCCTGGGATGGGGTTGAGTGGCTGGCAGATGTTGATGTAGAAGTCAGGAGACTTTTCCCTCTGTACATCTTCATTGATAGCTTTGTAGTAACCAGTGAGATGGATCAGAGGACTCAGGTCAATCTGGTTGGTTCCATTCCAAACGTAGCACGGCACCTGCAGAAGAGATGCATTAAATATGTTACAGGTTCAAATGAAGTGAGGTTTAAAGGATCGGAAGTTTAAACGACTTCCCATTACCTGTTGTTCGCAGACCAGAGGGGTGTGCCAGGAGAAGAAGTGAGTGCAAATGGTAACATCCGAGTACACCAGCACGGGCTCATCCGTGCCTCCTCCCTCAGACTTGCAGACGAACCTGAAGACGCTCTTGTGTTTGATGGAAGGGTCAGCAGGGCACGCGTCTCCATCCTCATAGGTGAGCTCCACCACCTGATCCTTATAGACCAGCTTCCTTGTGGCTTTTCCAGCACTTATGGCATTCTGATTGTCCTTGATGCACACACCTAAAGCAAAAAAAAGTATTTGATTCGATTCAGGGCCTGAATGTATTTAAACATGTACATTTTCTGTTCTCAATGAAACAAATGCTGAGCAAAGAAAAAAAAAAACTAAAACTACTTGTGTCCATCCATCCATGATTCAGGGACAAATAGCAAGTTTTCATAGTTCCTATAAATATTGGCAGAAGTACCCAGTTTTTGGAGCCTTTTGAGAGGACTAAATTAGCTCCTACTCCAGAGTAGGGTCTAACCCAGCACAACAGGAACTACCAATGATGCAACTGTACGCAGACTGGACGAGCGCTTGCCATACAAAACACCGGCACCTGGCATTTTTGAAAAGCTGTGTGCAAACCATAAACATGAAAAAAAGTGATAGATGGAATGATGGAGAAGACCAGGCAAGTGTTCTTTTCTCAGCCTTGATCACTGTTTGTAAAGGTTTTTAAGAGTGAAATTCAAGCACTTTGAAGCTGTGGCAGCAGTGCTTTTCAAGGGTGAGTACAGGTGAATAATGAGACACATTATATGCAAAACAGCAGAGAAGTAAACTACATCTCCATTGTCATGAAACCTACAACACACAACAAAAACACAGCTCTGATCACGCCATCCTCATTCCTAGTTCATTAAATGCCGTGCTTAAATGACTTCACTGTCGGTCGGCTTACATCACTTCAGAGTTCCTACTGGCAGAGAGAATGCAACCAGGAAAATGGCCCTAGGGAAAATTTTGTTCTTGCAGGACCACCATGGTGACTAGTTCCTATAGCTGAGTGCCTAAAACTACCTGGTACCCAAAGACTCCAAAGTTCTACTTATAGCTAGCCTGGATGCCAGCCAACTCAGCCCCGCACATACAATTTTTAGGTCGGGCAGTTCGGTCTGGCCTTGCTCCATAGAGGAGTAATTATCCTCGAACAGAAACTGTTCGGACCAATGAAATCATCAGGACGGGCTTTAGACGATGACGGACAGATGATAAACAGTAACGTAATCATGCACGTCATCAAAGGGGCTTGGATTATTTTTGTTCAAATCCTAAACGGAGAGCTTGTTTGTATATGCATTCACCTTCACAATTTCTCTCAGAAATGATGATCATGTTGGGTAAGTACTCTGTGTATCGTTCAATTCTTTTATTTTTTTACAACACTGGCAAAGATTGTTTATTCCAGCGCGTGTGCAGACAGGGTTGCCAAGTTTTTACAACAAAACCTGCCAACTACTAGCCCTAAACAATAGTTTCTCTGGGGGTTCTCCGGGAAAAAAATGGCGTTTGGGGGGTAAAATCTGTGTTTTTTGGCAAGGTTGCCTGCTAAAATTCGCACTCATGGGTCTATATATCACATAATAGTCGCTTCAACCCGCGGACATAGAAAACAACCCGTGAAAGAAAAAAAAAAACGCGGACTTGGCAACACAGTGCAGTTGAGCTCTGTTGACGTCGCTTCGTTGCTCTGATTGGTTGTAGGTCTATCCAATTGAGGTCTTTCCTGGTTCGGTTGAAACGCCCCATAATCACTGCCCAGTGGAGCAGTTTCAGACTCGTATGACCACGTCAGGCTAACTTATAGCTATACTATGTAACTTTTCTGTCCACTAGAGGGCGCCTATTCAAAACAAAGGTGTGGTTTGATGACAGCAGGTTTGAGCACAGAATCTTGGGACAAGGACTCAGGAAAGGACTCATGAATGTTCATGAATGTGATTATTTACGTCAGTATGAAGCAGAGCAGGACCAAGTGTTGAGGAGCTGAGCTAGGCAGCTGGAGCGATTGTCACACAACACACGGCTCGCGAGCAGCGGGACTTTTATTATGACGGGACACAGTCATCGGCGCTATTGACACTGTTTATCATATTAGATACATTTGAGTGTGTTTAAAATTAGGTTATGACGTTACTCTGTGCATTCGCTCAGCGGCTGCTGTGACACTTGTTCCCACTGCTAAGAGTAAAGCGTTTCTGCAGAATAAAACCCGGAAACAGAGAGTAACGCAGACATGACGCCATTGACAGGTGACTCCCTCAGACATCCCGGCTCCTTGGTTAAAATAGCAATTTTCTCACAATTTAAAAATAGTTGGAAACATTTGGGATATTGTAAGAACTCAACAGAACAAAATATATGGCCTGGTGCTTTTTGGATATTTTACTGCAAAAATACTACATAGTGCACCTTTAAACTGTGTTAAAAATATCTCTTGATTATGTTTTTCACTAAATGAAGGGCACAAAAGGAAACATACCTGTTCCAGATTCACAACCAGCATTGACTATTTCTCCACACACATTCAGTCTGAACATCTTCCTTTGGGCCAAGGGATCATAGACTGTATAGCCACCTGCTCGACTGAGGGCGTTAAGGTCAAATAGATGACCTGTGAGGACCAAACACATACACAGTACATCTTAGATTGATTCAGGGACAAAAATAAATGCAGTATGCTAGACCTTTAACTTGAGCAATGTGTTGATGTATTTAGGCTATTTGCATTGAACAGACAGGAAGTGTCTGGATAAGATGATTCAGTTGTTCTGATTCTGAGTGGTCATGTCAGTAATTGTGTATTCTGCGTGACTAACGCTCAAGTGGGCGACTCGCCTGTAGCCGGATTTGTGACTTTACAGTCTCCATGCTCAGTGCTGTTGAGAGGACAGGCTGCAGCAGTGAACCACACAAAGTTATACACACAGTTCTCCAGTGCCGTGATCAGAGTGGGCTCAGAGTCCTGCAGACAGACAGACAGGGACAGGATGTCAAATATATACACAGAAATAAAAATAAATAATATACTTATAACTTATATACAATTATAAATTGATTGAAGTTTTATGTTTTTGAAAGAAGTATATTATGCTCAACAAGGCTGCATTTATTTGATCAAAAATATAGTAAAACAGTAATGTTATGAAATAAATAACCGTTGAAACTATTTTAAAATGTAATTTATTCTTGTGATGTAAAGCTGAATTTTCAGCTTCATAAAGAGTCATTTGAATGATGCTCATTGATCACACCTCTTGGGCAGTAGAAAATACAGAGCAGACTTCCCAGACCAATGCCTAATCTTAAAGTGAGCTTGGTCTGGTGAAAGCCAGACAACTGATTCGCTGCTCAAGAAACATTATCATCAATGATGAAAACAGTTGTTCTAAATATTTTTAAAACTGTACTCAGTTTGAAAGGACAATTTATTTTAAATATAATTTTTTCATAACATTATAAAATATTTCATAAAATGTCTTACTGTCCCTTTTGATTAATTTAAAACAACCTTTCAGAATAAAATTATGATATTATATATATATATGTATATATATATACATACTAGGGATGCCACAAATCTCAATATAATATTGAATCGTTCGGCACAGTATTCTCGGTTCAATACGTGCAGGTGAACTGCGTTTTCCCCCCCAGTTTTACATTTAATTATTTCTATTTCTCTCCGTTTGAAATATTCCTCTCAGTTTATTTCGCCTCTTTTGAGTGTGCCTTTGAGTCTACGCGCTTATATGAGCAAATATCCAATCATATTCACTATGCCGGTAAACATTTCATTCGCGCTTTACATGCGGCGAGCGCACGCTCCTGAGTATTACTAATAACTTTCTGTTTCTGTCGCCTAAGAATAGAATAAAAAAGAAGCAAAAAAACGAACCGAACACCGTGGTTAAAAAATGAGGTATGTATTGAAACGTAACTGTATTGTTGCATCCCTAATATATACATATAATACACACACACACACATACATACATATATACACACAAACACACACATATACTTTATATATATATATATATATATATATATATATATATATATATATATATATATATATATATATATATATATATCTATCAAGTGACATTTAGTTATATTTAAAAGCGTAAATAATCACAGACCACTTTGTCAGGGTCGCATCTGAAGCGAATAATAGTGGTCCGGTTTCTCTTGCTGTCGGGACAGGCTTGTCCATTGGTGTACTTCAAAATCAGTATGTTTTTATCCCACTGTGGTCCTGCCTCTGCCTCCCCCAGACTCACATACTCGTCTCCGTCCTTCAGACAGGCTGCAGCGCTAGACGGGCAGCTCCACAACCCTAAGACAAACACCAGTTTAAAAACCTAAGCTGACTGGTCAATACTCTCCAGCTGTGCTGCTACAACTCACCAGTCTGAGGCACCAGAGACTTGCACACATTGATATAGTACCGCTGCTTCTGTTTGGTCATTTCTGGCACGATTATCCAATTAGATTTGTGCAGGGCCAGAGAGGATAGATCGTAGGAGTGGCCATTGCCATCACTGCAAAAGAGAGAGGAGTTTATAGACGATTTAGACAGTTGTATTACGTGCAAAAACATTTGCAAAAAAGTTGTTCTCACTTGTAAGAGCAGGTTGTGGTTTTGAAGGTAGGGCAGGCCAAAGCTGTATGCCAATCGAACAGATATGTGCAGTCTGCGGTCTCCTTTATGAACTCGGGCTTACCCTGAAAAACGAACAAAGAATTATTGAGGAAATTCATTCAACTTTTTAATAAGCTTGTTCAGTGGCTGCAAGCATCTCACAGGATTCTTGCTGTGGTCGCAGGAGAAGAGAATAGCAGTGGATCTCTCGTAGATCTTGTGGCACGTTTCCCCACTCGTGTAGTTGATCATGATAATCCCATCATCAAATGTGAGGTTTTGATTGGCTAACCCTGTAAAGGAGCACAAGAAAGGATAAACATGAAAAAAACAACTCACCTACTAGCTCAGCGTTGATACTGAACGAAATAAATGAACTCACCTGCGATCCTGTGATTTTTGTCCTCGACTTGACAGGAGGACACAGGGCTGCTGGAACCATGAGGGCAGACCGTTGATGTAATGGGGCCGCACACTGCAAAGTGATACTCATAACCCGAACCCTTCACTTCATAGTCCTTTCCAGCCAGCGGTGTGAAATTGTATTCATAACCACTCTTGGGGTCCTTGACTTTACACTTTTCACCTAGGGAGAACAGGAAAAACATCGAGTTAAAGCGAAAGTGTTTGTTAACGGTCCTGAAAAGGAATTGGCTGTTCATCTTACCGTGCACTCTTTTGATTGGGCAAGCTTCTGAGGTTCTCCAGATGAAAACATATTCGCAGCCGTATTTGCGATCAAACATGGGTGCACCCTTTTAATAAAGCAAAGACAAATGTGTTTTAACAGCTTCACCATAAAAACCTTCAGTATCTTAAATACATGGGACACTTTCCAGAAGTAGATTACAAAATTTGTGTAGATTTGTTCTATTTGTGTAGATTGTTTTTGCAAGAAGTCTCTTCTGCTCACCAAGGTAGTTTTTAATCAATCACAAACAGTAATATTGTGAAATATTATTACAATTTCAATCAAATTTGATTAATTAAAAAAAAAAAATCCATTGAGGAATAGAAATCTCAAAATGGAATAGAAATCTTTAAAATGGAAATCTTTTGTAATATTAAAAATGTCTTTACTATAATGTGAATGCATCCATGATGTAATGATATGATAATGATGTAATAAATAAATTTATTTCAAAGAATAATAATAATACTTTTTAGTATTTTTTTTTCTTTGATGACATTTTTGTAATCCAGTTACCAAAATATGGGACATGAGATACATCTTATTTGTGATCCTGTTTTTCCCCCGGTCTAAATCTAAATGAAAAATAAATAAAACACCAGAATTTGCTTAAATTAAGCTGTCACTCATTAGGGACTAGTTAGTTTGGGACCAAATATTTTTTTTGTAGTTACTGCTTGCAGCTAAACACAAATACATTTTTGGTCATTACATGTTTTACAATAAGCATTTAGACAGTGGACGTGTCAATCACACAAACTATTTAAACTTTAGGTTAGATTATAGTTCAAAAATACATCACTTTCATAATCTAATAACTTTCATTCAAAAGAATATGAAATAACTTTGAAATTAATTAAAAAAGTAATGAGATACCATTTTATTCCTTATTTGTGGAAAGTGAAATTGATAAAAATATATTTGATCTTAGAGTAACCATGCATTTGCTTACAGGACTGTCATCACACTGGAAGATGATTCGGGTGGAGTAACGTCCTGAACCACATATGTCCCCATTCAGATAAACAATACTGATGGAGCCATCCGGTGCAGACTGCAGGCTGGACTGCACGTATCCCAGATTCACATTCCTGCCGTTGATCTGGCCACAGGCTCCAATCGCTCCAGCTGCCAACAACAGAAGTCTATTAGTTTACGGCGTTATCATTCAGACCAGAGATACTAAGAGCTTCCTTGGTTGCAATCACAAACAAACCATCAATCACAACAAAAACACTTAATTGAGTCTGTCAATGCGTATACACTCACCAGGGCAGCCCTGGACGCGAGGCAGTGGTTTACACACATTGATGTAAAACTTTTGAGACCGGGCCTGATCCGAAGTGTCCAGAGGAACATAATAATTTTCATCAAGGCTGAGGTCACCCAAGTCATACTCTCTACCTTGTAAATCTGGAAATGCAATGGGAATCAATCAATGGGAATTTGTGACAATAGTGGTGCAGAAATGACAAACATAAGTTTAAATTAAAGACACCATGAAATGGAATATTGCAGTAATAAATGATTTATCCTTGCAGATAATTTCTTTTTAAATTGCAGCAATATCTCTTCTCTTCTCTGATGTAATGTTTACTGGTGCAAAGGCGGGACAACCTGTCACTCACATGAGATCCACCATTAGCAAACCACAACCATTCAATATACTCCCCATTGACAAAATCAAGACTCTCGCAAGTTCAATTTCATGGCGATTTTAAAAGCATGCTTTTGATAAGTAGATGGGAAACATGGGAAAGCTTACCAGTGACTTGGCAATCCACAGGACCAGGCTCGCAGGCTAGTGCGGTGGAAAGCTCAAAGAACACATTGTGGGTTACATGAGTGCTCGTGCCCAGCTCTTCCTGTATAAGCCTTAGGGAAGCTGGGGTGGCCTTTTGGTCACACACTAAATTAATGATGAAGGTGTCTTCTGTGCCTATAGCAGAAAAGGTCATTTTTCACAGTATTACAGTTTTTACTGTATTTTTGATTAAATAAAACACATAAGTCATACAGACCCCAAACTTCATAAAGTTAGTGTACATGACATGATATGATAGAATAATCATACAATAAAAAGGAATTCAAATAAATTCAAAGAAAACCTCTCCTCTATAAGCTATTTAAATAAATAAAAATTAACCCTCTGGTACAACATTTTTTTTATATATTAATGAAATCATGGTACTTGATTTTAGTTCGATAATTTTTATTTTTTTATTTTTAACTGATTTTATGGTACTACATAAAATATATATTTTCCCTTTTCGTTTTACTCTAAAATGGTGATTAAGTCTAAACAAGCAGTGTTCCAAATTTGAGGCCGATATCTCAAAAAATTAGCTTTCAGTAAGACTTTGTTTGGTTGCAGAATCAAACATTTCCACTAGATGAAATTCTTCTCCCATTCATTTTCAATTAAGTCTATAATAACAATACAATACTATTTCTTTCATGACCATTTAACCTTTTCAAATAATGTCCATCATTTTTTTTTTTTGCCAAAAACTTTAACAAGTTTCGTACCATTCCAACGGAGTAAACATTTAGTGAAGAAAAAAAAAAAAATTCGGTCAAAAATGACCCAAGAGCACCAGAAGGTTAATAAGGAAGGATAATATCTCTAACTAAAAGTGCAGGTCATCAAGTGATCTTAGCACTGGATACGCACCTGTCTGTAAGTCCATGACCCCTTTGTATGTAAGAGTGAGAGTGCCATCGGTGGAGAACTGGAGAGATTGTTCCCCCCCGACCTGACTCACAGGCTTGTTATCTTCCAGCTCACAGCCAGCCACAGCTTTATCTTTGACGGTTCCGCACTCTTTTACGGAGTCGCAAATGTTCACCTACAGTAGACAGGAAGGGTACGTGACGTTTGGCTTCAATTTGCTATAAATTGCACTAAGGACATATTTCAAATTCAAGAAGGAAAAAAGAAATTTGAGACAAACTTAAGAGAGTAGGAATGCACAGCATAACTGTGTTGAATTAAAAAAAAGTCCAGCAGTATAAAAAAATATAGTACCTCACCCAGATAAAAATGTGCTGCTATTCAGCACATATAGTCAACTACGTTTGTAACATTGGTTTTCTTTCTAGTAAAAGTAACTGAATGTGCAAGCATATAAAGTACACAATATCATTCAAAAGTTTGGGGTCTCATGCTCACCAGGGCTTCATTTACTTGTATTATCAAAAATACAATAAAAACAGTAATATTGTGAAATATTACAATTTAAATAACTGTTTCTATTTGAATATATGTTAAATCAATGTTGAAAACAAATGGCTGCTTAATATTTTTAAGGATTCTTATGTAAATGTTTTATTGTCACTTTAATCCTTCAACTTAATGCATCCCTGCTGAAATTGATTCATGTTGATTATTTTTACTCTTACTGACCCCAAAATTTTGAACGCTAGTATAAATGAAACAACAGTGAATAACTGTTGCCTAAGGTATCTGTTTAGTATCGATTTTAGTATAGATACAACCCTACTCAAGAGCATTTGAAAGATTTAAAAGTGCTTCATACGACAAAGTCTTTTCCGTGAGCCTTGACATGGTATCCTTTTTCAGAAGCCAGCGGCTTAAGGTTGAACTCAAAGCCAGTGTTAGGATTTTTCACTGAGCAAGTCTGTAAATAAAAAGAGAAATAAGAAGCGAAATCTTTTTGATTACTTCAAAGTATTATCTTCCCAAAAATAAAGGTTGACCTTGTTGGTGTCCACAGCTGTTGAGATGGCACAGGCTGCTTCAGTGTCCCAAACAAAGTCAACGACACATTTCTGGTTCACCACAAAGCGAGGGCCAGATGGCTAAAGAAAAAGAGCAAAGAATAATATACTGTCATTATATTGTTGTTGCCACTGATTTATAAATAACGAAATATAAATTGCAGTAATAAAAACAAGATCAGGAATGACTCACTGCTGTCCCAGAGGAGCAGACGAAGTGGATACGTGTTGTGTACGTGGTCTTCACTCCATCTGCTTCACACATCGATCCATTAGTGTACTCCAACATTAGCTGGTCCTCCTCTTTGATCACTGGCCCTTTCTTAGCAATGCCCAAGTTACGGACTTCTACTTTCTCAGACAGACCTTCCTGCAAAAATTAACATGTACATACACGTTTTTGTCGATGTTACGGTTTCACTATGTCCATTCTCCTGTAATGTTAACAGTCAGTAAACTAACCTTATCAGTCTCGAATTTCACCTCACAGACAGAAGCTTTCCTGTCACAGCCTGGCACGGCTTTAAGAGGTCGACATACATTGATGTAGTACTTCCGTGGGCCGCTGGGGTCAGACGTCTGCACGGCCTGCCAGTTCCTACCGCCATTAAACACCGACAAACTGCAGAAGGGAAGGAAACAATTGATTCAGCCACTGTTATTCATACTGTCAAACTTTCCTACCAGCATCTGTTCTTCTAAACTAGTATAGAGGAGCGAGTACACTGCTTTAGGAAATATGATCTGGATTATAAGTGCATTTGTATCTAGTAATCATTTATAGTATCCAGTATGACATGGAAGGCCACAACCAAAAAGAGTTCAAATAAAAATAAAGTAAAAAGTACTTCTTCAAAGTAAGATGTTTTGAACATTTTGCATGAAAAAAAAAATGCTTTCAAAAGAAGTAAACTAATTATAAATTATACATTTATGGTACAAAAATTTAATTTATATAAAAAAGCACTACAACTATTAAATATGGAGACGTTATCTGCAGTTCACTGCTACAAAAAAAAAAAGGCGCAATTCCTGCCAAATATTAAAGGAACTTTTATGTAAGATTTTGTTGCAGCCCTCAACTGATGTTGATGTTGTCATGTTTGGCCTGAAGCTCCGCCCTCCACCTATCTACCAATCACAAAGTCAGAAGTGTTTCTGCACCGGGGTTGCCAGATCTGCTCTAGTTACCACAGCTGCAGCTACAAACGTTCCTGCTGCCAATCTGGCAACCTCAAGCCAGGGGGAGGGGGAGGGGGGATACACTGCTCTATAGTCATTTAAAAGTGATTGCAGTACCAGTTTTGGCCACAATCTTACATACGCTTCCTTTAAAGAAATATAGACAAATTAGACAAAATATGTTTTAAACTAAATATTGTTGCCACATGTGTTTTTTATAACCAAAATAAAAAATAAATAAAAAATTAGTAAATAAAAGAGAGATGGAAATTAACTTAATTTTTAAGATAATTTTTACACATTTTTGATAGCCATTTAAAATTACATAAATTGGTACGGTAATTTCAGTAATTTGTCCATCTTAAAATATCAAGATATTGTAATATTAGTTTAATATACAAAGACAATTAAATAGTGTTGAATAGTTTAATATACAGAGAAAAGCCATTCAAAGGTTGATTCACACACAACTACTGTCATAAAAAAGGCGCTGTTTGTTTAATCAATGTTGGGATGGGACCATTTGTTTGTTCAATCAGTGGCAAATGGTGAAGTATTCAGGAAACCAGCTTTTTTTAAACCAGCTTGGTGACACTAGTGTAAAAATGTCACAGTTCACATTTACAGTAACAATTAATATTTCTTTAGGACGTGAGTCTTTGGTGAAAGGCGAGCTAACCTGGACAGGTCATACTGCTGCAGAGTTTTGGGATCCGTCACGACACACTCATGTGGTCTCTCTGGACAGGCATAGGAAGTGTACCATTTGAAGTTATAAGTGTACTCATCCTCATCCTGCAGAAAAGGACATTTTTAGTTTGAAGACAAGACAAAAGACTTTAGGCTCTGATATACAACAAGAAGAATAGAAGAACAAACAAGTGTGATGTCATTTTGAATAAAAATAAAATCAGGCCTAAACAAAGTTCGTTTAGAGAGTTCCAAAAACTTTCTGAGAACTTTTGGGAATTCAAAATTTCATCTGTTCAGTCCATCGAGCTCAGATGTCTGCAAGTAAAACATGAACACGCCGCTTTATAGTAAAAATTCTTATTAAAACTTAACTGCTGTCATTTATGCTTTTTATTTTGTTAATAAAAGGAAAGCATGCTGAACATATTTACATATTCATCTAAACACAGAAATAAGTGTAAAGTCAGTAACTATACCGCTGCAAATATTAACTTATGTTAGCCCCTAAGAGAAAAGTATATCAGGGCCTTTATAGAAATAATGTCTGAAGGTGTCCAACGCAAAGCTTGAGGAAAAAAAAATGCTTAACACGCATCGCTTTATGCTGGAGAAGCGTTTCTTGAGGCGAGGCTAAAAATATTTATCTTGTGTAAAGACTCAGCACAAACACAACAAAGAAGCAGGTGTGATACCTGAAACTCTGGTTTGCCTGGACCGGCTTCTCTGTCACAGAGGAAGGAAATGTGTGTGGAGCGCTGCGTGTGCTGCTTGTTGTTGTACTGAGAACCATTTCTGTAGGTCAACTGGATCATGCCATCATAGTACGAAAGCCTGGAGTTGAACTCGCCGAGATTCCAAGAGCTTGTGCCGCTGTGGAGATAAAACAAAAAATGGTTAGCTCCAGCCACAGTGAAATCTTATAAGATCAAAAAGCCCTGTTAAAGATCAAATGGGTTATGATTCCATTGCTTCATATAACACTTCAAGTGAGCACAGAAGAAACTTGTTGGATTGCACCTTGTAAATAAATGACAAAAGTCAACTTACCTCAGGTCAACTTGACAAGCCCCTGCTTTTTCTGGACAGTGGGCGGCCGTAACATTGCCACAAACATTGATGAAATAGTCATACTTTTCCCTGGATATGTTATAATAACCTCCATTAGCTTTCTGAAGAGGGGACAAATCAAATGAAATTCCTGCAAAGGAACAGAAGCACATTTTAAAAAGGGCAAATAAACCCCACAACATGAAACCACTAAGACACATCTACTCAATAATAAAGTTGTACAGATAATTTTATGACACTGTACACTAAAAATGATAAGAACTATGGATCAGAAAACATTTTTGTAAAATAAAATATAAATACTTTGAGTCTAGCTTATTTTAGTGTAGTTTATTTTAGTTTATATTAAAAACTAAACCAAGTTTGAGCTTCCATATATATATACTTTCTAATAGTCATCAAGTCAATTATCAATAATAACAAAATAAATCAATAAATTGCTCTGAGGTTCTCAGCAGTGATGTAACATAAGCATGATTTTTAAAATTTGAAAAATTTGAAAGGTTTCAGCCAGTTAGGAGTTATAAGCCATTACTTAAAAAAAACAAATGCCTTCAAATAAATAAAATAAATTATTTTTGCAAAAAAAATCTTTACATGATGGAATAATTTAGTATGGCAGAAGATATTATTTGGATACAGATTTAAAGTTTATGTAACAGTTTTTACCAATTGTGCCAGCGTTTTTTTTGTATCATTGAGATACTATTATAGGTTTTATTTATATTTGGAATTAGATTTTATGTTTATATTTTTTAGCTTAAGTGTTAGAAATTGTGCTAAACTAAATGACTAAATGCGAGTCACGCAGGCACTGTGCTCCTCTGCAGCGGTTCCTACCAGACCGGTCTGAAATTGACCCAATATAAACACTTATTATAAGAGCACCGTAATGATTCAGCATAAGACAAAAACACATTCTGGAAAATTGATTCATGTTGTACACTCATTATAGCATTTTTGAACATCTTGAACACAAAATAAGTTACGAACAGCAGCTTTACAATAAAAACTGATATGTAAAAATAAAAGCTATTATTAATAAATATTATAATAGTATATAAATAACACTTAAACAACACTGTCCAGTACCTGCTTGTGGGTCTTCCACCTTGCAGTCGGTCCCTTCCGTTTTGGAGAGGACGCAGGCGGAAGCGGTGAACCACTCAAACTCATAGATGCAGCCGTCGCTGGACACGCTCCTCAGGACCGGAGCGCTCTCAACATCTCCAGGCTTACACTTCAGAGTGATGATCGTTCCCACCTTCATGTTATCTCTGCATTCGTCTCCGTCAGTGTAAATGAGTCTGATGTCATCTCCTTCTGTCGCCTTTTGCGGAGAAGACAGGAATTTGCCCAAGTTCATTGTTTTCCCATTTCCTAAGAGAAGAAATACTGGGTTAGAATGAATCAATAATGTACTGTATAATGAATATGATTTTTTTTTTTTAAACAATTATTTATATTTATCCAGAAAGGAGAGGATCTCTAATGGCGCACTGACCTACTGCACATATTGCTGCGTCCTCAGGGCAAGAGCTGGCCTCCCCGCCCTTGATGATTTTATGACAAACATTGATGTAAAAACGCTTCTTGTCAGACTCCGGTGCCTTGGCGTCCACAGCCTCCCAGTTCTGAGATCCTTCAGAATCTGAGAAAACATACATTTGCAATAAGTCCCATACCTCATGGGACAATAATTTTTAAGAAGTGTAATCATATTTCAGAGAATGGGTTTCAAATTTAAATATAAATGTACAAATTTAAAATAAAAATGTCCACTTATTATACTACATTATTGTTTTAGCTTTAATTTTACTAATTTCAGTCTGTTCAAGTGTCTAATTATGTAACTTTTAATACAGCGTCAAATCTTTTCTTTTTTTAAAATTTTATTCTGCAAGGAAATTGACTAAAAGTGACAGTAAAGGCATTTATAATGTTACAAAAGGTTTATATTTCAAATAAATTCTGGTCATTTGAACTTTCTATTCATCAAGAAAAAAAAATGCATCATGGTTTTTAATATTAAGCAGCACAACCATTTTTAACATTACTAGAGTAATGGCAGGTGAAAATCAGCTTTGCTATTTAAATGCACGTTTGTTATTTTAATTTGTAATATTTCACAATAGTAGCGTTTTTAATAAAAGGTTTTTGGTAACACTTTAGTATGGGGAACACATATTCACTATTAGCTACAACTTTTGCCTCAATAAACTCCCAATTTACTGCTTATTAATAGTTAGTAAGGTAGTTTTTGTAGCGTTTAAGTTTAGTATTGGGTAGGATTAAGGGATGTAGAATAAGGTAATGAAGAATAAGGGATTAATATGTGCTTTATAAGTACTAATAAACAGCCAATATTCTAGTAATATGCATGCAAATAAGTTAATAGTTAATAACTGAACCTTAAAATAAAGTGTTACCAGGTTTGTTTGTTTTTTTAGAAATGCAGCTTTGGTAAGCATAGGACTTCTTTCAGAAACATTACAAAAATCTTACCAATCCTAAACTTTTGTATTTATTTACTTGTATTTAAATAACAGAAAATTATTAAATAAATATATCATAAAGCCACACAGTTCTCATGATCGATCAGTGACGACACTTTCCAGTACACAAGTCATCTTGCTCATCTCTAACCTGGATAGCGTGTTAAAGGTGACAGATCATAACGCTTCTTGTGGTCTGTGACTCGACACAGCAAGTCTTCCTTCTCCTTCACGCAAGCATACGCAGTTTGCCAGTCGAAGTAATACGTGCAGTCAGACTCTCCTGTAAAAACCGGCTGGCCGTTCCCTGAAAACCACAAGCCTGCTGTGAGTGGAACATTTTGAAAACCACATTTTGGACATGACAAAAAGGTCATCTAGGTTACATTGCTGCAGTTCCTTCCTTTTAGTTCAAACTTCCTCAATCATAGTGTTAAATCAGCGGTCTCATCAGATGATCAGCACTTGACTTTACAAGTCACTATGAGAGGAGTCATCGTGTCACTCACCAGCAGTCGCACTGCACTCGAAATTAATAATGGTCATGCGCTGGAATCCAGTGCTGCATCTGCTGCCGTCTGGGTAGATTAATGTGAGATCCCCATCTGAATATCTAAAGATAAAAAAGTAAAGGGTTACTGCTCTACAGGTTTAAATTCTGCACTGCATTTAAGGGTTACACAAATCAGTAACAAATAAAACGTGAGTAAAACCGAACCTCAGCGTTTGGTTCTGGTATCTCCCAGCAATCTTCTTCACATCCCCGGAGTCTTTGATTTGGCAGGAGGATACAAAACCTTTGCCATCATCACACTGAGCAGCACTGGTCTCCCCGCACACGTTCAGATAGAAGACATAGGTGTCCTTGCCATTTTTGGCTTCAGCCATATAGGGTGTGTCCGTAGCTAAAATATGAAGAAAAGTATTGATCACATCGATTATGAACCACAAATGTGTGAACCTCTGTTGTTCTGCAAACACCAACATTAATTTGATGAATGTTTTACTTATGCTTACAGTCGAGAAAGACAACGCATGTGTATCAGTATCAGTGTCACATATGCTGTTGTTGTAATGTTGGCTATAGTAACAGGACAGTTTTTAGTGTCACTGTGTATTTTGAAACTGCTGTGTCCCGTGGTGTACTCTTGCTTGTATATACTCTTGTATACCGTATGGTTATTCTTTGTTCTTCCTTTTGTTCATCATCTTCGTTTAATTTTTTTTAATATTTATTTGTTGATTTCAAATATCAACAGCCTTTCTCAGAAATCACATATCAAATCAATCGCTCTTTCATTCTTTCCACAGCAACATTAACATCATTCGCCTCTTCTTTAACTATCAGAGTAACTCACTGCCGTGTGTCAGGTGACTTAGGTCGATGGAGATGTCGTGCTGATCGCTGGTAAATTTGCAGTTTTGACTCTCCAGGTAATCTCTGTGGCAGGCGTACTCCGTCACCCACTCGATCTCATACCGACAGTTTGAGTTGCTGATCATCTTAGGGTTACTTCCCTGATAAACCATTGAGAAAACTGTGATTTAACCGAGTATAGTAGGTATAATGAGATGAAACGCTAGGATTCTTCTTACCGCCTGCCTTGTAGAGGGACAGATAAATGTAATCGTGACTGCTGGAGTGTGGCCATCACAGAAGTCTGGTTTTTGTTCGACTCCCTCGTACCGCAGCTGTAGTCTGAAAAAGAGAACATCAGTTATGCTGATCCTGTTTTCAATACTGATAATTATGAGAAATGTTTCTTAAGTAGCAAATCAGCATATTAGAATGATTTCTGAAGGAACCATGACACTGAACTGAGCTTTGACATCAAAGGAATAAACTTGCATATATATTATATATATATATATATATATATATATATATATATATATATATATATATATATATATATATATATATATATATATATATATATATATATATATATATATATATATATATATATATAATATATATATATATATATATATATATATATATATATATATATTAGGGCCGGGACTTTAACGCGTTAATTAAGATTAATTAATTACGTGACTTTAACGCGTTAAAGCGTTACGACGGACCGATTATACTGGAACACCAACTAGCGCTCCGGAGTCACGACAACAACATGGGTGCGTCTCAATCAGCTCCCTAGTTCAGTAGTCAGGGCACTGATCAGGGACTCAGCCCATTGACTTATGTCCTGATCAGTGCCCTGACTAGGGAAGTAGGGAGCTGATTGAGACGCAGGGCATGAGCGAACATGAACGAAGAAGCTGATGAGACCGCTTTGCTTGGCTTCTTTTACTGTCTATGGCTTGGCCCCGTGGATGGGAAATTTTGTTTTAAAAAACGAAAGAACGAAAGGATGGAAGCGTCGTCAAGAGCAGGGTTGTGTGCAAGCTATACAACAAGGAATTTGCGTATCACCGCATCACATCGAGCCTCAAATATCACAAGTATGCTTTTGCTAAACTTAATGGCAAACATTGCGCTGGTCTGCTGGACTGAAATAAATAAACTATATTTTGTTAATTAAGCTTATGTATTCAGTCATTATTCAATGGTATACTAAAAATACATGTGAAAAATTACTTCTCATTGTTCTCAGGTCAAATATTTATATGCGATTAAAATGCGATTAATTTCGATTAATTAATTACAAAGCCTCTAATTAATTAGATTAATTTTTTTAATCGAGTCCCGGCCCTAATATATATATATATATACTTTTGTTAACTAACTTTTTTAAACAGCAGTGTAAAAGTATCAGCTTAATAATAAAATTAGCTAATAAATTATTCCATACTTGTCATTGGAGAGCAGCTCGAGCTGGCGACCAGGCTGACCCATGTTGAAGGAATCTTTGCCAGAGACCAGACAGGCGGCAGAACCCTTGGGGCAGATGCTTCCTGCAAGGTCTGACAGACAGATAGACATAATTCAAGTTGTTATCTGCATTGCACTTTTAGATGATTTGGTTGTTTAAATAAGAACCTGCTCAGACGCTCTGCAGAATGTTTGATTTAAAACAGATATATAATCAAAATGTTTGTTGACTGGGTTCCAAACTCTTGAGAAGAGCACGCCCCACACTGTGTCTCAACACTGCTACGGTTAGATTTAATAATACGATTTTTTTTATAGAAACTTACTTAGACTTCTGCATATATTAATGTAGAAATCGCTTTCATCATCTGGGTCATCAACCAGGTAGCCGTCTGACAGCTTTATCAGTGGGTTGAGGTCATGCTTCTTTCCATCCGAGTCAAAGACATAGCAGGGGACCTTTAAAAATGCATCGAGTGGTGGAAAAAAAAAGACAACTTTACTACGATCACTGCCATTTCCTCTGTTTGTTGTAGTATATATACACACACACACACACACACACACACACACACACACACACACACACACACACACACACACACACACACACACACACACACACACACACACACACACACACACACACACACACACACACACACACACACACACACACACACACACACACACACACACACACACACACACAAATGTCTCATCAGCTTTACTCACCTCCTTATGTGGTGTAAATTTATCACGTTTGCAGGCAACATATGTCCTCCATTCAAAGTAATGCACACACTCAGAGAGGGTGACAAACTCAGGTGTGCCCTTTTAAGAAAAAAAATAAAAATAAAAAATCAGATGTCATTCATAGTGTGAAGATTGTTGAAAATGACAATGTAATTTAATTCAGCAAGTAATATGAAAAAATAAATGTTTGCATCAGGGATACTAATATTTTTAGCTAACTAAAACTATTAAAAACATTTCTGTTAATTGAAATAAATATTAAAATATAATATAATATATACACACATACATAGACACACATTTATACATAGTTGATTAGTTGAAATAAATATATGGTTTATTAATTGGAAAACAGACAAAAAAATGTAATGGTGCCTTGGCAATAAACTAAAATAAGTTTCTGGAAATAAATCAAAACTAAAACTGAAATACAAATAAATTAAACCTAAATAGCAATATTTAATATAACATGATTTACATGAATTAACATGAAAACTAAAGATATAAAAATTAAACTCAAAATAGTAATAAATCTATAATAAAACTAAAATAACACTGTTTTACGAACAAATACATTTACTATCTATTATAATAATTTTAAATTATATATAAAAAAAGAAATATAAAATTATTATCCATCTAATTTAGCATTTCAACTGCTTATTTTTTTCTTTCAAAGAGAAAAAAAATATATTTATGGATTTTATAGATTAAATATTTAGGGGCATATTTTACCACAAACAAGCAATAAATAAATAAAGTTTAGTCACAGTAATAACGGGCCAAACTAATAAAGACTTCAAAACCAAATCTGAGTAACCTCAGCCACACCTACTTTCACTTTCACTTTATTATATCATGTTTTCCATCTATGTCATTTCTTCCTGCGCAAGAAGGTGGAAGGAAGCAAACAGCTTTGCAAATGTCACAGTCTGTTCACAGGCTCCTCTGACTAACGGCGCATGCTGCGCAGAAAGGCTCACCATTGTTTTGCCGCATTGAAAGGTGATGCTGCTCTGAAAGTTGCTGCTCTTGTCGTTGCATTTTCTCGAGCTGTTGAAATCAAGCACAGCAGGCGAGACCTTCCGCAAGGAGAGCTCACCTATAGATAAAAAAAAACATGTTTGACAGCAGAAGTGTGTCTGCATAGCAATAAGACACTAAAGCTTTTGTGATACTGAAATTGTTTCTCAGCAAGCTGGTAACATTTAACATAAAAGTGAAAGTTATCGCTTTAAATGAACACGCTCTATATGCAATTAGACTATAGAATAAAGTCTAAAATAATACAATTAAAGTGATTTGTTAATGCACAGTGTCAAGCACAGAAAGAAGAGTTACACAAAATTGCTGTGTTCAAACCCAAGACAACTAAAGTTTATCAGCACAAACAAATTAGAAAATGACTATGCCAGATGCCACACAACAACATAAAAATATTACAGCATGTGATCTGGAGAGGTTGGCCAAACGTCTAGCAGTTCACAACCCATGGGAACAAAAAGCATGAGAAGATAACCTTATAAATGCAACAGCATAACAGACGGCTCCACAAACATGTTAAGATGGACACACTACTCTATGGCTGACATTTTAGGCCACTCTTGAACATTTATCATGCCATGTGTGGAGAAAGCAAACAAACACTAGAGTACTGCCTACTGCACAGTATTTACTACATACTATGCGTTTTAAAATAGTGGCCATCATACAATCATAAATGTTTAAAAACACAATAGTGCACTACACTGTCATTACATAACCTCATTATGTCATTTTATATTTAATTCAACATTTGCCACTTCAGTTATTTCATTAAAATTAAAATTGTTGATGTTAAAATATTTCACAAGAATAATCCAAATGAGTGTAAAATTGTTGTAACCTATTACACTTGTTTTAAGTAATTCATCAAGAAGAAGAATCTAAATTGTCGCTAGAAATGCAAGGTCACGTCGAACGCATTGCATTATTATGATGCTCATGCAGTGTGCTCTGCTTATACATTTCACATTGCAATTGTATAATAAAATATTCCAGATCCAGGCATTAAAAAATGCATATTGCACACAGTATACACTACATTAATAAGTATTGTACATAAAAAATAGTAGCCTGTTATGTTTTTCATACAACGGCTCTGATCATGATACATCATCATAAAGCTTTTATTTTGTCAAGCAGTGGTCGCAGAGGAATTCTACGAATGGCGACATTTTGTGTAAAACTGCATACAAAATTAAATATACATAAATAAATAAAATCAGTACTACTACTACATGGAGTAAACATTTTTTTTTTTTATTAAATAAAATATTTTCCACATAATTATAATAAAAAAAATTCACTCTATGAATTGGGTATTTACACATGGAGACCCTCATGAAGCTGCAAGGGAATTCTAGGGGTTGCATGGAAAAATGTAGAGTACAACCATACAAATATATATGAATGTATGGTTGTTATATATTATTTATATATAGATAATAATAATAATAATAATAATAATAATAAAAGCAATAAATAAAAATGATATTAAACTACATAAATAATCCAGCATTAAACCAATAAAATATATAATCCATCTGTAAACTGTATCCAGTGTAGACAGCGTCAGTGATTATAATGTGTTCTGTTTGCTTTCGACGTGACAATGCTCACAACCAGCAGAGGCAAATGTCAGCCGTTAAGCAACTGAATGCAAGTGGGCGGGGCCTATGAAGTGATGATGTATTTCACTGGAGGTAGGGAAATTCTAATATACTTGCACATTTGATGTCACAGTTCCTGCAATATTAAAACTAGCTGTTTCTGGAGCTTGATTAAATGAAATTTAATAGAAATTTGGCTATTGTGCGATTATGAAAGTAAAGGCTGTGATTTTAATTAAATAAATACATGACCAGTGCAACACATGTCAAACATCTTCACAAACTAGTAAGGCAGGTTCATGAACCTGCTGTCCAACAAAAGACAAATGATTAGCATTGCATTATAATATAATTTATTATTATGAAAATACTAGAGAAGGCTTGATGCGTTTCTATCTACAGCGCAAGCTTCACATTAGGGATCTCCTTCTTTCGGAGGCATATGTGGCGTTTCTGCATGAGGGTGCCCACTGGTTTCAGTATGAATGATACATGAGTGTATCTTGGGTAAAAATAGGAAAATTAATAATTCTCTCTAAACAAATTCACATGACAATTGTTTTTCTCCAGTGTCCAGGAGGCTCATATTTCATATTAAAGAAGTAGATTTGTTCTTGATTTTGCATACCTCCTGACAAAAAAAAGAGAAATTGATATATTGATAAAAGCCCAGATTTTATAATAATAATAATAATATAATGTTGTATAATAAATCCTTAGACCTTTCTACTGGCCTTTTAGTCTTAGGCTTTTTCACATTTTAAATCACAATTTCACCCAGAATAACTGCTATCAGATTTTTCACCAAATCATGCAGCCCTAAATGAGGAGGACGGTTTAGGGTATGAAACAAAGATCTTTTAGATGTCAAGAAAGCAAAGCAAATTATTTCTCATGTCATGACGACCTTTTTCAATTTTAGGATGGGTGTCCCTCACACAAGGATGACTATATTTGGAACTCTGCGGTACATAAAAAGACTCAATCTTCAGACCTTTAAAAGGTTAGTTTACCCAAAAATAAATTGTCATCATTTACTCATCATTTTTACGCAGCACTTTGAGCTTCTGCAAGAGGTTTGTTCTTGCGTGTCAAGCAGGTTCACTTCTGTTTCTGTTTGCTGATCAATGTTAAATGTGAATAAAAGCCAAATTAAATGTGTTCATTATATAAAGTGATAGAGTCTCTTCAGAAAATTTGGACTAAACAGCTCAATTGATATGGATTTGATTTACAATCTCTTTTTGTAGCTGTCAATGGAGGAACAGAAATCACTAATTTCATTAAAATATCTTCATTCGTGTTCTGAAGATGAGTGAATGTCTTACAGGTTTGGAATGACATTAAGGTGAGTAATTAATTATTAGTAATAAAGGATTTTCAATTATGGATGAACTATCCCTTTAAGATGTCACAAAAATAGCTCATGTGATAGGAGTAGCACTTCATGATTTACAATGCGTAGCGGAGCCTGACATTATTAATTACTGCCATTTAAATACTGTCACTTACTTACAAAACAGGCATTCTCCTAGTGCACCTGCTACGAGATAACTTTGACCTACTTACTGTGAAACATAAATATACGACTGCAGGAACTCGAGATAAAGAATAGCAAGAGGTGTCACTGAGAAGCATATACACTTAAATTAATGCAAACGCTAACAGATGCATTGGCAATATTGTGTGAAAGCCCAATAACAAATGCAAAGCAACCACTAAAGTGTGACATTGAGTTCCAGTAACTACTATCACCAGTCAGCACAACAAGAAATATCATATAAATAGCACACGACGGTCTTTCTATGCTTTTCTCACTGAGGTACAAAAATGACTTATGCACTGTATCTAACATGACTGAAAGTGAATAAAATGAATAAATATCTGGCAAAGATTCTATCAGCATGATCAATATCTCTTATTTTGTCATATGGTCACATGGTTTGTGATACAATATCTACGGTGTTTGTTCTGAAAACAAATTAAATGGATTCCTTCATTTAAATATGGGGCTAACACTCAGATCACTATTGGTCAGGGCAAACATTTGATAGGTTGTTGTCATATAGAGGTCAGCTGACTAGCCAGATAAGGCCAAACAGACAAGAGTTCTCTGTCTGTGCTCTGTCATGCAGCTCTTGCTTACAAGAGTAAGTTATATGACATGCACTATATCAGCCCTGGTTTATAAGGCTGTTATCTAATGCAAAGACAAAAAATAAGAACTAGTTAGTGCACTCCCATTAAAAAGTTTTAATGTTTAACATGAATATCTAGACTAAGCAAAAAAATCTATAATTTCTTTCTTTGTCCAACAGTGTTTGAGGTGACTTGAATCAATGGGAAATGGCATCAATAACATGACCAACATGATTAAAAGGGGGACTCTTGAGCAAAAACATGTTTAGGTCACATGTTAGAAAACTTTCTTTTCTTTTTTTAATATATACACCAGCATTCAAAAGTTTGCATTCAACTAATTGTTAAGTAGTTAATACTTTTCTTCATCAATGATGCATTAAACTATGGAAGCCCGTTTCCACCACTTAATACAAAAATAAAAAGAGTAATTGCTTTATATCTCAGAATTCTGACTAACTCACAACTGTGACAGAAAAAGTCTGAATTGTGACTTTACAACTCGCAATTGTGAGAAAAAAAATCATTCTAATTCTAAGATAGAAGTCGCAATTACTCTTTTTGTTTTTTTTATTTTGTGGCAGAAACGGGCTTCAATATTAAACTGATCAAAAGAGACAGTAAAATACAATTCTGTAAAGATTTGAAATGCTGTTCTTTTAGCCGTACTCTCTATTCTTCAAAGAAACAAAAAAACAACATATCAGTTTCCATAACAATATTAAGCAGTACAACTGTTTTCAACATTGATAATAAAAAATGTTTCTTGAGCAGCAAACCATCATATTAGAATGATTTTCTAAAAGGATCATGTGACACTGAGCACTGGAGTAATTATGTCATAAATTCAGCTTTGAGCACAGGAATAAATTATATTTACATATATTCAAATGTTTGTTTTAAATCATAAAATATATTTAACAATATTAATGTTTCACGATATCTTTGGTATTTTTAAATGCAGACTTGATGAGTAAAAGACACTCGTTTCTAAAAATATTCACACACAAAAATACCACCCACTCTTTTGAATGATGGTGTATAATTAAATATATATATTGCATAGAGAAAATACCAATACAATTGAAAAACATATGAAGTTGGAGAATTTTGAATCAGTGTGACTCTCACAGATGGTGTCGTGTCTATCTTAATTACTACTAAATCAAAAAAATCATTCAATTTTCATATCAGGATACAGTAAAACTGGCAATCATGATCTCATGCCAGACCCAGTAAACAGAATATTCCGGTCATTGTCAAAGTACTGATGTAATGCCATTTTCGAGTCATGAACAATGGGTTTAAACAAGTTCCAGTTGTTAAATAACATTTCCAAGTGTTTAAATTATTTTTTTTACTTTTTATGTCAGGCAGTACAACAAATAGTTGTATGGATATATTGTAGTTGTACCACCTGACATGGAAAGTGTGCCAGCCTACCCATATTTAAAATAAGCAGTTTTTCCCAGTATTTCAGAGAGATCTAAACCTAAACCTCTGGATGATAGATTATCATGTTTACTGTTATTACCTTATCAATTCATAACAGCGGCGTAGCACCAAATTTTGGGCCCTGGGTACAAATCATCTTGCTAGGCCCCTGTACCAAATACCATAGTGATACCAATGGGTGGGGTATTGCATTTTTATCATAAAAAACACTTAAAACGTAAACAAAATAAGGCACACTCTGATTAATGTATATGTATGTATAGAAAACTGAAATCTAAGGGGCCCCCTTGCCTTGGGCCCTGGGTACCCTTTACGTTATAAAATATGTACGCCATGTTATTGACCCATATCAATAGAAAAAAAAACACTTGGACCTGATAAACATTCTTCAACATAAGCTATACTATTTAAAAAGCGTAAAGCACGGATACAATAAAGTGTTCTAATGCAGTATTTTATGAACATTCTTGATGCAGTTTGGCTGTGCATTGTGTAGTCTTGGCACATTGATGCATTGCTCTTACCCACTGACTGGTGCTGGCCGCTCGTAAGGTTGTGGACACAGACCGCACTTGCACTACCACATTCAGTGTCTGGAGAGGAATCACAGATCTTCAAAGCGTAGCTCACATTGCTGTCCTGGTCAATGGCCTCCCATTTGTAACTACACACACACACACACACACACAACTTACATTTCAATCCATGTGCAAGATCAAAATTTATTTCAGTTGCATGACATCATCCGATCATAAAATAGGCTGAATGGCTAAATTAATGCATTTCTTTGTCTCAGGTGTGACAAAGTGTCTGTTATGGTTTAAATTAGGTGCCTTGATGCACCCAGGCTAAAGAAGGGCCAAAACTATCATCCCCCTTATTGTATATAAAAGCAGTGATCAGAAAAACGACATTATATTTAAACGCATGAAGTTCTTTCTTAACAAGTGTTTATAAGTTGTACATCGGGGTTTGCTAGCAATGATCAGCATCAAGAGTGTGTGTTTATTTATTTAGGACCTCACCTGCACAGATCCTGGTACCATGGTCTGTCATCCGACCCCACTGCTGGTGAGACACACTGAAGCAGTATGAAACTAGAAACAGTAGCAACGATTCCGCTAAAAAGAATACGAGCCATATTTTCGCAAGAACATAAATTAGTGCGCGCAGTCCGACATGATACAGCAGTCCTTTCTGGTTACTGATCATTACCCGTGTACAGGAACCACTCACAGTCACATGACGGCATGACATGTGGTACAGGTCACGTGGTTCGCTGGAAAAGAAAGTCCAAAATGGGCGTGGCTTAGCGGGGCAGACGTTAACAAAATTCCCTTTACTGCTTTTTTTTTTTTTTTTTAGTTATGTAAGAAATTATTTATAATTAGAGGGTCAATTATTGAAAAATAAAACCCTGTCCAGTAATATCACAATCAGTAATCGCTTTTTCTGTAATAATGTCCGGCTCCATGCCGGCCTACCAAATAAATAATTTAGTGCTGGGGAAAAATTTATCGTGATTAATCGCATCCAAAATAAAAGTTTGTGTTTACATAATATACGTGTGTGTACTGTGTATAATTATGCTTTTATATATATATATATATATATATATATATATATATATATATATATATATATATGAAAATGTTTTTGTATATATATATATATATGCACATACATACAGGTCCTTCTCAAATAATTAGCATATTGTGATAAAGTTCATTGTTTTTCATAATGTAATGATAAAAATGAATCTTTCATATATTTTAGATTCATTGCACACCAACTGAAATATTTCAGGTCTTTTATTGTTTTAGTACTGATGATTTTGGCATACAGCTCATGAATACCCAAAATATCTAAACATTTTTTGCATATTTCATCCGACCAATAAAAGAAAAGTGTTTTTAATACAAAAAAAGTCAACCTTCAAATAATTATGTTCAGTTATGCACTCAGTTCTTGGTCGGGAATCCTTTTGCAGAAATGACTAAATAGTGATTAATGATATAAATAATCATCCCAAATAAAAGTTTGTGTTTATGTAATAATCTAATAATGTAATTATGTGTGTGTAATTAAAATGCACATACATGTATATATATTTATATATAAGAAAATATGTTTTTGTGTATAAACAAAGCATAAAAATGTCTCAAATAAGACAAACATCATGACTACAGTGCTGCTCAATGGATGATTTGGCTGTTTTAGCCGCGATGCGCCGCCTCGATTTTTTTTTAACTACATGACACCGTCCAATACTTGGCGATAAGCCAATTTCACAAAAAAAAATGATATTGCCTTGTTAAGCTACACTATATTTCACTGAGAACAAAACCTTACTGAAGTCGACGATACGTAAATGTAGTTAAAATCATCATATGAATGAACTAACAGTCTGTAATGACAGTTAAATCAGGATGGTGTAGGTTCGAATCCCACTTCTGACAACAATCTTTATCCACACAGCTATTTCACACCTCAACATTATCTTTTTATTTGTGTGTTAAAACAGAACTGGAAATATTACATCTTCTCAAAAAAAAAACAAAAAAAAAAACAAACTAATCAGCAAAATGAAACTGAGGTCAAATGTCAATCCTTTTAATAAAAAAAGGAAAAAAAAAGAAAAGAAAAGCTGTTTACATTGTAAAGCCATCATAGCAGTCAATAAACTGATGGTATATTTCATCAGTCACGTCTATTTATACATACAAAAGACCTGCCAAAAAAACTAGGTTCTTTAAATAAAAAATGATGCAATATTTAGTTGCATGGTTAAAATGTTATTTTAAGATCTTACTATGACTAATGTTTGAACACTACAACCTCAAAGCAAAATGCTCTATTTCTACAAAACACAATTATGGAACATAACTAGGAAGTCAAAAAACGACAAAAAAAAAGAAACAAAATCCAGGCATTCCAAAGCTGGATTATTCTTTTAATGCAATGCAGAGCGTGAGCTGCCAGCTTCTGGGGTCTGAAATAAACCAATGGGAAAATTGAATTTATCTACATATTAAACATCCAGAGAATTCATTCTTTTTTTTTTTTTAAATAACTTACCTTCTCACATCAGTGCACCTAAGAAATTGAAGGAAGAAAAAAAACTTAAGTCATAGGTAATTTATAAGTCTTTATAAAACATTACCAGTTAAATGTTTGGACAGTGAATTTCCTGTAATTGTTTCCTGAATATTTTGAATCCATATGACCACACAGGCCAGGATCTAAAAAGATTTGATTTTTATACCAACAATGGCCAGTAGGTGACACTATCCCCAAACTTTACAGGTATTCAGCTCAATAGGCCAGTTTATGACCATACACTGCAGAACTACAACCCTAATAGTTTTTCTGTAGTCAGCAGTCAATTTAGTTGACCATGTCAACCGCATAGTCAACATCCCTGCACTGTGATTCAGTAACTGTAGCACAAAATAACCTTGGTGAGGATTGGTCTAAATCATACAAGCCAAACTTTGTGAAGTGTCTTAGGTAGCTAAATATTATTACAAATTACAATCTATGAATACATTTTCAAATGTAACTTATTCCTGTGATGTCAAAGCTGAATTTTCAATCATTACTCCAATGTTCAGTGTCACATGATCCTCCAGAAATTCACTGTCACTTTTGAACAGTTTAATGCATATTAAGAGAATAAGTGTGTGTCCAAATATTTGACTGGTCATGTAATGTAGACCATAAAAACTGAAAAGACTAATGCAATAAATTAAAGTAGTTTTTTTTTAAATTATTCTCACTCACATTGTTTGATACCTGAAGGTGGACTAAGCATTGTCCTCTCCACAGGTCCCAGGTGATCACCACTGCTGTTCAAAGGGTATGAAGCGTCTTTCTCCACAACAGAATCTTGAGACGACTTTTGTTCAAACATGGACTCATTTGAGAAGCCCTGCTGAGAACTTTTGGCCTTGCGCGTGTACTCAGTGATCATGGATAAAACATTCACAGTGCTGGAGATGTCTTGTTGTTTAGACTCTCTATTGGGTACTTGCTTTTGCTGAAATCTGATTCCAAGCATTTGATCGATATACATGGCATGATCAGCATCTACCAACTCTTTGGCTAGATTTCCCTTTTCTGTAATAATGTCAACCTCCCATTGTGTCTCAGAAACGTGCTGTCTGAAACGGATTTGTAGGTTACCGCGAACCATACAGTTCTGGAAGAAAACTATGGCATCATCAGACCAGTCCTGGCCTTTGGGTTTCACTCCCCTCAGTAAACAATGATAGGTGACTTTAGGTAATGTACTGAGCTCCTCTGGGAGTTTTTTTAGCTGGCAGACATCCCGTTGGGACAAAACTGAATACTGCCCATAGTCAACCAAGTTTATGAGCACAGAAGTGGAATCACACTGCACGATCTCGGCCCTGCACCATTTTTTCTTCTCCGCCGATTTCAACAAACAGCTCGCACCAGGAACAAAATCAACTTCTGGTAGAGGCACCAACTCTTCGGGAAGGTTCCCAAGAATGGCAGAGACGGTATCTACAATCAAAAGCAGGTCCTCGAGAATGACATAAAATTCAGATGGGGTTGTGACTGCTGCTGCAAATCCTTTATATTCAAAGTTCATTTGGACAGGAGCCTGGAAAAGGGTCTGTGGTCGACCCAAACTGATCTTTGAAGAAGTGTCCAGGAAGGGAGGATGGTCATCAACAACAAGCAACTCATCAGGACTTTCCACTGCGTCAATATGTTCCACATCTTGCAGAACAAGGCTAACAGGTGACTCGGAATTTTCGTGAGCATTTGCAGTACATGTTGAAACATCTTGCAGCGCAACATTAGCAGGTGACTTGGAGGTCTCATGATCATTTGCATTACATGTAGAAACATTTTCCTGCAACTTTCTTGAAGTTTTAGTCACTGAAATGCTTGTGTCACATGGTTGCTTGACAACAACGGCCTTAGGCATCAAGTGTTTTTGCTTCTTGTTGTACTTTCTATTCCAAAAGACATATGTCGGGTAGTAAGCAGCTGATTTCTTTATTGTCTTTGTAGTAACCATCTTGCTTCCGAGTTCATTTTTGCGTTGCGTGTTTGACTTTGTCTTTTGCTGGAAGGTTCTAACTTCTGCATGATTCTTTTTGAGTTCACATTTGTATTGTTGTGTGTATGACTCAGTCTTTTGCTGGAAGGTTTTAACTGATTTATTCTTGTGGACGTGAGAACCGGTTTGGGTTTCACTCTGGGACACTTCTGGCAATTTGTCTTGACTAGTCAAGACTTCATCTTTGCTCTGAACATCATCAAACTTTGAGTTTCCATGCGTGTGGCCATCCTCAATCTTGATGCTCACTTTCCATGAATTTTCAAGCTTTTGAATGAATTCTACCATTAAAGGTTTACCAACTGCTTCCTTGATAAAAGAGTCATTGTTCTCAAAAGAGTAAGGTTCTGCAAGTGTGCATGGAGTGCTCAATCTGGGCTGAGACAAAAAAGTATTGGTTAGCATGTGAACATTCTTTTTGTCGATAGTTGCAGGATTGCCATAATCAATAAACTCAACTGCTACGTGGCCACAGTTTGAAACGTTGGTGACAACAGCTCTGTACAAAGCCAAGTCGTCTTCATACTCAGCGACAACAAGGTCTCCTACTTTCACTTTAGTTGCCACATTTTTCATGTTATCCTTAAAGACAGTGCTGTTTAGTTCTTCAGCCATTTGAAGGATCTTTGGTTCATCATCTTCCATCTGGATAAAGAAACTACTAACAGAATTGCTATGAGAAATGAAGCCCACGCCTGAAGAACCTGGTTTAATTTTGACAGCAGGAAGATCACAAAGTTTTGGCAAGCTCTGATGTGATGGCAGTACTTTAAGAGAACAGGTAGTGTCCAGTCGTTCCTCTTTTATTAATGCTTTATGTTGAGTTTCAGGAGATTTTATGGGTTTTGAAGTTTGGTTACCACCCTGTTTGTTTTTATCACGTCCCCTCTCTTTGGAGTTCACTTTACGGTTTAAAACACGGTCATCCACTTCTTTCTGGGAATCTAAAGCAGGTTTGCTGACAGCCAGATTACGTTCTGCCACACTGCAAGTTGCCATGAGCTCTCTGACTTTTTCATTGATGTGCACATTTCCATCATACAGATCACAAACAAAATGTCCATTGTTGTCCCTTGACATAAACTTGGCCTGGAAGGATTTGTTGAGGATATCAGTTTCAAGCCACGTGTTGACATCTGGCAAATGTTCCCCCTCTGGAACATTCAAAAGGCTGCATCTCAGAGCCTGCATTGGTGTCATCAATAAATCAACCGCCGTTTTGGGAATTGGCATCACATTTGTTTTCTCAGAAATTTGCTTATCACCATAATCAACAAAGAACACACTCACATGCTGACGGGATTGGACAGGGTGTGTCAGAGCCCTGTACCAATTGCCATCAGAGAAATATTTGGCCAGGCAAACATTACCGCTGCTGTCGTCTAAGGTTGAAGTCAAGAGCTGACTTTCTTCAGCAACTCTCTCCATCAGTGTATCAAGGATCTCTGAATTCCTGTCGAGCTGAAAATAGATTTCCCAAGGACTGCAAACATTAGTAACATGCACCAGTTCTTCGCTTCCAGAACTCATGTTGAAAGATGAGTAAATGAAGGAGCAAGGGTACAATGATGAAATTAGCTGCTTTGGAGTTTGCATTTCCACCGCAACACCTTTCTCTACAAGATATGTGGTAGCCTGTTGAAGAGCTGTATGAATGGTGACCACATTAAGGAGACCCTTTCCTTCCTCATAAAGCTGGGAATGAACTCTGCATATACTAGGCGAACCATCGGAGACAAAATCCCTGAACAACCTGCAAGCATCTGAACTCCAAGAACTTTCTCCAACAGGTTCAATCAAGTTCAAACTACATCTAAATGCTTGTTCATGAAGTTCCAAGAACTGTGGTGCAAGAGGTTGGATGTTCTGCATTCTTTCCTGGATAAATATACCAAAGTCAACCAGGATCAAGGAAAGTTGCTCATTATTTTTTCCTAATATGCATGCTCTATGCCATCGGTTATCCTGTGGACACTTTACAGCACAACATCCACCTGTCATTTCAAACGCAACTGTGTGCGTTTGGTAAAATACCTGCATGTCTTCCATCAATTTGTCTCGCTCAACTTTTGTGCTCTCGTTTATGCACCAAAAATCAGATGGAGAATTTATATGTGAGCAACGGACACTTACTTCAGATCCGGGCTTGAAAGGTGTCGGTTTGAATGTTTCAGCAGAAACAACCTTCAGTTTTGGTGTCTCATTAGGACTACGTCTTTCAAGTTCATTCTGTTCACACTCTGGGTTCAACTGTTTTGGATTGGACTTATAAGAGGTGACTTTGCAAAAGGTCACCACTCGAGGGTCCTTTCTATTTTTTTTCTTGCTCAGACCATTTCCTTTGTCTTTACATGGCTTCTCCACTTTTACAGATGCGAGTGCCGGGTTGTATCTCCAATCCAGGGCCATCTTTGCTGTTGTCATGATGGTTGCAATGCTACTGCAATTTTCAGCACCTCTCTCAAAAAGATCAACAACATATTTAGCATTTTTTCTGTGGATGACATGAACCACCAAGGTTTTGTCTGATGTGACTTGCCTGAAGAAGTTGGAGGCTGTGGTTGTCCAGATGTCCTCAAACGGAGCCACGTGTGCTAAAGCACACTTCAGTGCAAATTCTGGTAGAATGGCAAACTTAGGGGGGAGCTTCTTAATTAAAATGCTTGGCACTTTTTCAGTGTTTCCGAAGTCAATGAAAAACACCTCAGCTCCATTTTCCAAAGTATCTACTACAATGGCCCTGTAGTAATGCATGTCTTTTTCGTACATTGCACAGCAAAGTGCACCAGGCATTGGGTCTTCAAAAACCTCCTCTTTCAACTGTAGTTTGCTGAAGTAATCGGCCATATCTTTTGTCATGTTTTCAAAATTTGGATTTTGTTCTTTGGTCCTCATCCAGAAATCTTTTGGACTCTGGACATGCACCACATAGCCCTCAAATAAAGAACCATCAGGCATTACTTGACCAGAAACTGAATCACAAGTCTGGGTCGCTTTCGGCTCTGTAGCATACATCTTTGAAAGGATATTCTGAGGAAAGTTGGACTTGCAGTCAAAACCTTGACTTCCAAGGAGTTTAACTTCGGCTTGCTCCTCTGAGTGTTTCTCAGCAGTGATCAATGTGACCAAGTAGAAGTTTTGATCTTTGCAAAAGTCATCGATTGCAACTTCCAAAGCTTTCCCTAGCAATCCGGTCTTCAGAGCCCCTAGTTGTTGGTTTTCAATGGTCTCATCTGGCTCTACCAAGCATGAGAGTGAACATGGGAATGCCATGATCGGTGTTGAGATGAATTCTGAGGGTAGCTGATGGATGTTTTCAACTTTCACTGATTCAGAATAGCCACTGTCGACAAACACAACTTGGACCTGTGAGTTAAGGGGGAGACATTGAACAAAACCTCTGTGCCATTTTCCATCTTTCCCCTTGATGGCACAGAGCAAGCCAAGATTTTCAAGTGGTTTATTGCTTGGGTAACCACTGCCTGATTGACATGCAAGTGCTAATTTGTCCGACATTTCTTGCAGTTCCTTCCCCGTTGATGACAGTCGACAGTAAAACAATCCAGGATTCACGGCTGCGGCTACAACAACTCTTACTTTTTGACCAACTTTCAGCTTTGGACCATTAAGTGACAGAATTTCTTCAAAGCCCAGCAGGCCTGAGGATTTGAGACAACATTCCTGCCCAATTTTCTTTTCAATCAAAAGATCTGGGACGGATTCATTGTTTTGTAGAATTGGTTCCCCAATAAGAATCTCAACCAGTAGCAGAAACGTACTAGTGTCCACATATCTCCCAAGCCTCATTTTTAACAAGTCACTGTTAATGTCCGGAACTTCAAGAATGAGGACATGGTACGGCAGACGGGCGTGAATGTATCCTTTGATCTGGCTGCCTATCAAGGAAGAGAAATAATTCTCTGTCAGCCTCTCCCATCGGTTCTGGACTGGCAGTATATTGGCAAAGAAACCGCAGACAATCTTTGGTGGGAGCATTAGGAGGTTGTCACATATAGAGGACAAATGGCTGGGCCCAACAATCAACACATCACCATGGTCTATCAAAAACATGTGGAATAAATTGTTCTGTATGTTTTGGACTCTTCCTCTGTACCAGCGACCAGACACGGCATCTTCTACCAAGCAAACGTCTCCAACTTGAGCAGAAACTTTCGATTTCACAGCATTTTGAATTTCAACTTGAAGAATGTTGTAGTCCAGTTCACAGATGGTCATATATTGGCCCTGAAAGTGTATCAGTGTCTCTTCAGGACTGCAGTCAATGTGACTCAGCTTCAGCTCCACAGGCCACAAAACACATGGAGCAGGGAGCTTTGATTCCTCTTTTGCCCTAAAAATACAAATAAATAAAAATGGTTACAAATAATGATTATGAAACTCATCTACCGTCAGCAGTCAGTAAATATGCATTTATGTAATTTAAAGCTGTACTCCGTAAGTTTTGCCTCTTTGCAGCCATCTCTGTTTGAAACATGCGATTGCAGTTATTTGTGGAAAATTTAACCAAAAAAAAATTACGGACTGCAGCTTTAAACAAGTCTTTGATTATCTAATAAATATAATTTTCACAATCCTTGCAGACTTAGTCGAATTCAGCTCTGAGATCTTCTAAAAGTGTGCATTTGTAGATAGTGTAGAGTTGTTTATAAAATCAATTTGTTACTTGCAAGATGTCTAAGACGCACATATTCTGTACTGTACATATTCTGTAAATTCATGTTTCTGTACGCACATATTCACGCTCACAGAGAACGTATTATGCAAATTAGTGATTGACCGATATTGTTTTTGAAACCTATAGGTATATGAATTATTTGCATGTTTATGTGCCGATAACCGATTCATAGAACCGATATTTATTGGTTAAAGGAAGTGTATGTAAGATTGTGGCCAAAACTGGTACTGCAATCGCTATCCCCCCTCCCCCTCACTTAAGGTTGCCAGATAGGCTGCAGGATCCAGCAGGAGCGTTTGTAGCTGCAGCTGTGGTAACTAGAGCAGATCTGGCAACCTGGATGCCAAAACACAACTGACTTTGTGATTGGTCGATAGGTGGAGGGCGGAGGGCGGAGCTTCAGGCCAAAACATGACAACATCAACATCAGTTGAGGGCTGCAACAACAACTTTTAAATGACAATATCCTGACCGGACTACTGTTGTCAGTGATAGAAGTATTTGAAATTAATATGATTTCTTAATGTCTAGTGACATATCAGAGCCATTTTATGATTAATTGAAATACATTTCTTACATACAGTTCCTTTAAGTGTTAACATATCAAGCATGTAACATCTCATTTTTGCATGAATGGTTATGTTAAATAAAGTTTATTAATTAAGGGAGGGCAGTTATTTTACCTTTGAACACCATTGTTGACTCCCCTCTCCCCCCAGACACAATTCTTTAAATGACGGTACCCGATCCCCGGTTCATCACAGAATCCAGCCATAAAAAAATGGTTTCTGTGTGAATGAATGTTGCAGATGCACGGTTGCATTTACCACACATGCACACTGAAGCATGCATGTCTTCAGGCTGGGCCAGGGGTTGACTGTGATCCAAGTGTAACAGCATCGACTGGTCATTTAACAGTCTTTTAAAGGGTTACTTCAGCGATTAACATATGGCTTTGTATCAGTAGAAACCCTGGAGTATATTCAAATGATCGTGCTCCCCCCTCTTATATCCCCCTGAGACGAGAGATTTATGCATTTTATTTCTGGAAAAATTCCTCTCGTGACGCAAATTGACGATATTTGCGTCACGAGAGGAATGATTGCCCAGAGGCTAAAGACTACAGCCAGCAGAGGGAGCCATTTCCGCATGTTTTCAACTCGTGCATGGGGAATGGAGATCACACTTACAGCCCAGCTCAGCTACAGGCATTAATTTAAACGGATGCTAAGCAATGTAAGTGTTTTAACTTCTCAAATTAATTTCTATGAAAGTTAAGCTTCCAAAGGCATGAACTGAAAACGCGTTGTGAATGTATGCCGCGAATGTGGTCGCGATTACCTCAGCTCTCATCACGAGAGCTCATCAACTCATTTATGACGTTAAATGTAATCTGACTCCTAATCTGAGTCTGCTGTGAAACTCACGCGGCAACTCGATCGTTATATTGAACAGACACGTTCAGTATTTAATTGTAGGAACTCAGTCTCTGTAATCCAGTAGCGGTGGCTTTGGGAATGGCCTCACAGGGCAGCGAAGCATTCTGGGAATTGTAGTCTTTCATCCACATGAGACAAAAATACATTTTCTGTCTTTTCTCAGTCTAGAAAGCACCAAATTAAAAAATAATTTCACATTTCTACTACATTAATGACCCAGTTTAACTTTAACTTCTCAAATTAATTTCTATGAAAGTTAACCTTGCAAAGGCATGAACTGAAACGCGCCAGACTGAACTCGCGTTGTGAATGTATGCCGCGAGTGTAGTCGCGATTACCTCAGCTCTCATCATGAGAGCTCATTAATCTGACTCCTGCAGTTAGTGCTCAGTGCTGTGATACTCGTGCAGTGACTCACTCATTATATTGAACAGACACGTTCAGTTTTTAATTGTAGTGTCTTCTTCAACTCAGTCACAGTAAACAAGTTGGTGGCTTTGGGAATGGCCTCACTGGGCAGCGAAGCATTCTGGGAATTGTAGTCTTTCATCCCCATGAGACAAAAATACATTTTCTGTCTTTTCTCAGTCTAGAAGGCACCAAATTCAAAAATAATTTCACATTTCTACTACATTGATGACCCAGTTTAAATACAGATTCATCTTCCTAGCGCTGAAGTACCCCTTTAAATGTCCAGAAAACTGCTTGTATGTATTTTAAGATTAGAAAGATGGAGGCGGTTATACCAGATATATTAGTAAATCATGAAAGATTACAAATTGTATCGGACTTTAAATATATTCAAGGTATTTTAGACACTCACTTAACATTTGAAAAACATGTTAAAAATTTGTTTGTACAGTTACACCCCATCTTAGAAATTTTAAATTTATACGAGTCAACTTTGAGCAGAAGCTGCAAGAACCTTTTTGATTTCTTTAATTTTTCCTATTTTCTCTTACTGCATTACTTCATACTTCATGGTCCCAAGCAGGAAAATCTACTCTTAGACCTGTTTGGTCTGCCTAGCAAAGCTACTGACAGACTCCAGTATGTACAGAATTCTGCAGCTAGGATGCTTACTCACACAAAACTTGGATCTCATATTACTCCAATCCTCAAAAAGCTTCATTGGCTGCCTGTTAAATCAAGGATCAAATATAAATTTCTCCTCCTGACGTACAAATCTCTAAATGGACTTCAACCACAGTATCTGACTGATCTACTCCATCCTTACAACCAAGCCCGGTCCCTGCGGTCCTCAGACAAGGACCTGCTTGCTGTCCCAAAGTCCAGGCTACGGACGTTTGGTGATAGAGCCTTCTGTGTTGGTGCTCCCTCACTCTGGAACAAGCTTCCTCATTCCATCCGTTCTGCAACATCTCTAGCAGCCTTTAAAAAACAACTTAAAACACATCTCTTCACTGAGGCCTATGGTCCATAACTGCTTGGTTTTCTCTCCCCTTGCTGTTTGTTAAGCGTCCTTGGGTTTTGTGAAAGGCGCTATATAAATTAAAGTTATTATTATTATTATTACATAGTTTATACAAATGGGCTATAAAAGTGTTTGATAAGAAACCTGACAGATACCATAATTTTCTTATAATTCAAAAACATAATATTTTTACCTTTAATAACTTTGTAATATTTCACAATTGTAGTTTAAAAGGGGGGGGGGGGGGGGGGGGGTGCTGTTTCATGCATACTGAGCTTTTTACACTGTTAAAGACTTGGATTCCCATCCTAAACATAGACAAAGTTTCAAAAACTAATGTTGGACGTTTGATGGAGTATTTCTGTGTCAAAAATACTCCTTCGGGTTTCTCACAAGTTTCGGAGAGTTTTTTTCGAGTATGGGTCGGCTTGACGTTAATAGAGCGGAAGGTCCTTGTAAGGCCCGTACGGGCTCTTCTCCCGGTAGGGTGCGCGCGCGTGACTAGAGCGAGAGAGGAAATGCACGCGCATAAACACTCGCTCAGGTGCAGATCCATTCGTCCGTGAACACTTATGTCGTCATAGTCCGCGCCGCGCTCCACTTTATTCCTATGGGTGACATCAAGTGACTTCAACGCTTCAGCACAGCATTCCGGGAAGGCAGCGCTGCATTTGAACCGATTTGAACGCAGAAATGACGGGAAGCTTCACAACATCGCTTCAGTCGCGTCGCAAAGTGGATCTCTACAGTCACTGCTGTCAGGACTTCACCAAATCATACCAAAGAAGTGTGTTTTTGACGGAACGGTCCCAGCGATAAAGGTTCGGTCCTGCTTTGGAAGCAGCCGGTGAGTAAAACTGCTTCAAATGTCTATGCTGTTGTCGCATGAGTAAACATCAGTAAACGACACGATAGCGTGCTTCGTCATTCAAATGGGCTAACGGTTACTCCATTGTTGTTCTGTGTATAACGTTACACTAGTCTGACGTGCAAAACCGTTTTGCTTGCTACTGCTAAGGTTTAGTCGCATACAATAGTCCATAAACCGAATCATGTCCTCATAAACTGCGAGTAAAGACACACAAATGTTGACAGGCCACTAAATACAGTACATACCACAGACCTGCTGTTGCTGTTTCTCCTGTTCAATTTATTTCAGTCTCCGAATGATTCTGGATCATATATCTATTAGCTGAGATCGATAGCCATGGGCTTCTCCACGCTTGAGGACGTCACCGCTTTGCGCGCTCGTCATTCTTTAGCTCCGCCCACACGATACGCCTCCAGGCGCTCCGTTTTTTCCAGAAAGACTCGGTACAGCCCAAATTTCTTTTATAAATATAATAAAACTAAAGACTTTTCGGAGATATGAAGGATGCAATACTCGTTAAGAGGTGACTGAAGGGCATTTTAAGAAAACAGATTTTGGTCGATGAGCCTTTTCTGTAAAGGCTGTTAATAACTGCAATAGTTTACCAACTAATATTAGACAGTGTACTACCTTTGTCCAGTTTAAATTGCATTTGAAAAGATTTTTAAAGGCAAGTCAGGTTTGTGATCATTAATTTTACAAGGTAAATTAATTTTTAATATGTTTTTACACTGCTTGCATTCTATTGTATTTAATCTGTATGGTATGTTTTTGATGATTTGGTGTACTCCTGCCCAGGGACAACAGATGAAATTTAGCTCTGTAGCTAATTCTGGGGTAATATTTTAGTGTCCACTGTCCCTGTCAAATAAAGAATATTTGTAATTTTTAGGTTGATTTTTGCAAACCGTTTCAAAATGTTGCACACCCATTTGATCTTGAACCAAGCGGAACCACCCCAGTTCCTCTTGAACAGTGGTCTTCAACCCTGCTCCTGGGGACCCAATGTCCTGAAAGGTTTTTTTCCAACCTGCTTCAGCACACTGGCCTGTGTATTTTCAAGAATTGATCCTAAAGGGCTTGATTAGCTTCAGCTGACTTTGATTAGGGTTGGAGCTAAACTCTGCAGGAGAGTGGGTCCCCAGGAGCAGGGTTGAAGACCTCTGCTCTTGAAGCCAATACGGAAGTGATTTAAAGGGTTACTTCAGCTATTAGCATATGGCTTTATATCAGTAGAAATCCTGGAGTATATTAAAATGATTGTGCTCCCCCTCCCTCAAATCCCCCTGAGACAAGAGATTTACGCATTTTATTTCTGGAAGAATTCCTCCGATAAAGCAAATATCAATTGTCAATTGGCATCATCGGAGAAATGTTTGGCCAGAGGCTAAAGACTAGCTGTTAGATGTTTGGCCTCGATGCTTCAAGAGATTCTATTTAACCAACTGATGTCACATATGGACTACTCTGATGATGTTTTTATTAGCTTTCTGGACATGGACAGTACAGTGGGCATAGACTGCATATGCTCTGGGACTAAAATATAAAATATCTTATATATAATATAAGAAATATAATATATCTAAAGTATAATATATCTTAAACTGTGTTCTGAAGATGAACGGAGGTCTTACTGATATTAGGGTGAGTCATTAATGACATCAATTTCCTTTTTGGGTGAACTAACCCTTTAATAGTTGACCGTTTCTTTTCTAGTCTGTGGGTTGAAACGTTAGAGCAATGGGCTAGTTTTGGACATGATGGATAGTTTTGATTAGTAAAACGGGGATTTGTTGTGTAGACAATCTGGCAACACAGCATCGGTTATTCATTATAAAACTTACCTCTCCATTTGACTCCAAGGCATGAATCCAATCTAACCACGCAGTCCTGGTAAATGTTCATGCACTGAGTACGTCAGCCACAGCTTGGGACGAAGGAGGTCAACACACTAATAAAATAGCATAAATATAAATCATAAAGTTATTATAAGGACCGCAAACGAATCATATTAGATTGAGTGATTGCGCTATCCGAGTTGCACGTAGGCTATATGTCTATGATTTACATTTTTATACAAAAAAAATCTATCCATAAAAAGAAATAACATTTCATAATTTATTAATCGTTTCTGAATTACATAACTGTCGACCAGTCGAATCTGTCGACATGGCATATTTTCGACTTCAGGTGTTATTTAGGTTGAAAAGTAGTTTTCTACGGCGTTTTTTTATTTTTATGAATACCGAATACATTCATTATTATCTACAGACAAAGTGGTTATTTTGTCTGTAGCATTTATAAATTGAATTGACTGACAAAATGATCTTACCTCCATGCGCATCATGTTTTCTGCAGATTACGCGGCCTTGGCACGTGCTGAAAGAGGAACGCTGAGGCTGTGCTCATAGGCCAATAAGGAAGCCACTACCTACAAATTTGAACAAATGAAATGTAGGGGTCACCGGGGCTAGTTGTCACCCTATGGTTGTCAAGGTAGGTTGTCTGTATCTACATAACTATTTGGCTTTGAATCATTTGTGAATCATTTGTCGATGTTTGTTTTCTATAGCGTTTTTCATTTTTGCTACTATTGAGTGCACAAGGTTTTTATGTATCTCCAGAACTATTTGGCTTTGAATCATGTCCAATTAAGCATTTTTTATATAGGGTTTTTAAAAATAAGTTTTATTATATTTTTGTTACACTTGGGTTAACAAGTTAATAAAAGCACAGTAAACTAAAATAATATAAAACTAAATGTAAGTTAAGTTAAAATGAATTTAATATGTTACATTATTTATTTTCTCTTTTTCATTGTTTAACTAAAAAGAACCAAAAATTACCCAAATAACTAAAAAAATAAATTAAAAGAAAAATATAGAAATAATCAAACATTAAAAAACAATATTTATTGAACAACTTTATCAGTTTTAACATTGATAAAGATTAAAATAAAATAAAAATGCTCATTTGAATTTAACTTTTACATTTGTTTCTGATTTATATTTTGTTTCATATTCGATTTCTAAATTTTTTAATTTATAAAATATTTAAGTGAAGGTTGCTAATGGGTTCACAAAATATCAGACATTACAGTCAAACTGTCCCACAACAACTCAACATGATAGTTTGACCATAATTTACTCACCCTCAAACTGTCCTAGGTGTATGATATTCTTCTTTCAGACAAATACAGTCTGAGTTATACTAAAACATTTCCTGGCTAATCCAAGTTTTATAATAGCAGTAAATAGTAGCACAGAGTTTTAAGTACATCCATCCATTATAAAAGTCATCCATACGGCTCCATGGTGTTAGTAAAGGCCTTTTGAAGCAAATCGATGGGTTTGTGTAAGAAAAGTATCAATGTTTACAGAAAGGCGGTCTGCCAGGAGCTAGATATTTTTCTTTATAGTGGGTTAAATATGGATATTTTCCTTACAAAAACCCTTAGATTTAACAAAAAAAATTAGAGGGCCTTTTATTAACCCCCAGAGTCGTATGGATTACTTTTATAATGGATGGATGCACTTTTTTGATCATCAGATTTTGGGCTGCCATTATTGTCTTTGTGTTTATTTGTCCATTTGACAATTTTCCTCTTATTTCCATGCTTCAGATGTGGTGTTTTTAAACTCTGCCTGTCCAGCATCTTGTTGTAGATAAAATCAGCAAAAAAGTTTCAAATATAGTTTGTGAATCGAGGTAAACGAAAGGCAAAAGTAATATCAAGGAGGGTGGCTGGCTCCAATTTGATAGGCGAGATTTCCAGATTTCAAGGAGATAATATCCCTGTTGGTTAATCATTAAATCCCAGAATCCATTGCCAGTCTTCTGTAAATAAGATAAATGGCCCTAAGGCACTCACCTCTGTGACGCACCATTTCAGAGAGAGCAGAGCTTTAATTAAGACTGGAAGGTGTTATCTTACCCAATCTTGGATTAATGAACTTTTACAGGATTAATGTTATATGTCGGCTGCTATTTTTAGAGTTTCCATCATGCTACAGGTTTATTTTGTCAGCATTTGTTTCTAGTGAGCAAAGAGGAAAAGCGACATACATAGTTGACAAATTGTTTAAATGCTTTTTTTGGGATGCTTCGGAGATGTGTATCATTTCAGGAATTGGATATATGCATCACGTTGCCAAACGTGAAAATGGGCCGTGTTGATTTTGGAATGTTTTAATAATTGAGTTTTTGAGGGGCACTATTTTTTATTATTTCTCTTGGTGGGTTTAATTTTGCATTCCAGTTTTTCTTTTTTAATTTCTCCTTGAACATGCCAATGAAAAGAAATATAGGGAGTCCATTGAAGAATGACACGTTTCATCAGCTACAAACGGCGCAGACAAAGAGAGCTTGCAAAAACGCAGATGACCTCCACGGGACAATTCTTGTTGACCAAGATAATCTCGGAAAAAACATGTTTTTCAAAGCCAGGCTTGATGAGGAGGAGGATTCTGGCATTAAATCAGGTGAGGAAATCAAATTGTTTTCAAACTCGCCTTGATTAAACTACTGCTATGCTTTCTTTCAATGCACCGTTAGAAATTCTCCTTCTGTCGCCAGTTTGTTTAGCCATTATACGTTATGAAAAGTTTTGGCACACGTCACCGTTTCAAAGCTATGTATGTTATTCATTTGGCAGAAGCTGATGAAAGTAATGGAAGCATTTCCTCTGAAGAGGACCTCGGCCACCTGGATTATTCTAAGACGTTCTCTGTGAAACAAACTGTGCCAAAGAAAAGCATCAGTCAGATCATCAAGGACAAGAAGAAACAGACTCAGCTTACTTTGCAATGGTACTCTCTGATCAATTCTTCTTTTTCATTATAAGTAATCTACAAAAAGTGGAAGCAAAGAATGAAGTTACTTATGAGCTTATGTTTTTTCTCTTAGGCTTGAGGAAAATTACATAGTTTGTGAAGGTGTTTGCCTGCCACGGTGTATCCTCTACGCTCATTATTTAGACTTTTGCCGGAAGGAGAAATTAGATCCTGCTTGTGCTGCCACTTTTGGGAAGGTAAGGTTTTTATATCTTCAGTTTTATGCCAGACAGTCAGAAGCATTCTCGGTGATAAGTATTATACAATTGACAGATATGTATTTCTATTCGTATTTTAGGTGTATTTTAGTATATCTTTAGGATGAATAGGCTATACTTGCCAAAAATGTACATTAACGGACATAAATAGCTGTTGATATTGTATTTACAGTACTTGGAGATCGATCTCATGATGTGTTAGAGCTCTAATGTTATCATTTCAGACCATAAGGCAGAAATTTCCTCTGCTCACAACACGAAGGCTTGGAACCAGAGGCCATTCGAAGTAAGAAAGAGCTAAATGCCTATTTAATGATACATAAATGCCTGAATCTAAAGCTCTTGATAGTGTTTGTCTTCTGAATGTCTTTCAGGTATCATTATTATGGTATTGGAATCAAGGAGAGCAGTGCGTATTATCACTCTGTGTACTCAGGAAAAGGTTTGACACGGTTAGTTTCGACCTTCATCCCATCAATTCAGCGTCCAATCATAAGTCATCACATTTTTTTTGAATAATCACATGAAAGGCGAGTGATTTTCCATAGCCCATGCAGAGAAGCATTATATGTATTGAAGTAATTTTCATGTTTCATTTTCGTTTTTTAAATGTTTTATCATCTCAGTAATGTCTCGTATGTCTCTATTGCACAGATTCTCTGGAAGCAAGCTAAAAAATGAGGTGGGCAGTTTGACTATAGAAATATATTATGATTTTTATGTAAGAAATAGGAGTGCAATGCTTCATTTTTAGTATCTCGACCTCCTCTTTAAATTGATAAATACAATGTGTATATATTTATTTCTTTTCATTATCAATGTTGAAAACAGTTGCGCTACTTAATATTTTTGTGGAAAGCATTCTTTGATAAATATGCATTAGCATTTATTTAAAAAATAAATATTTAGTATTTTCATTATGAATGTCTTTAGTGTCAATTTTGATCCGTTTATTTCTTTAAAATAAACCCTCTAAACATTTGACCCATAATGACCCTCGAATGTATGCTTGCAAAATAGAATAATTAATATACATTGCATATAAATATTTAGAAAATGTTGTCATGTTTTTATATCTGCAACATATAGCAGAATAATATTACTTATATACCTGCTTCTTATTTTTCCCAGGGAGGATTCACCAGGAAATACTCTCTTAGCTCTAAAACAGGAACTCTTTTACCTGAATTCCCAAGTGCACAGCATTTAGTGCTTCAGGAGTCTGTTTCAAAAGATAAGGTCTGTTCATTTTAATGGAGAGCCATTCCAAAATGCTGTTCATATGTACTGCTACTAATTTACTTACCCCAGACTCTGCTATGCTTGTCATTTGTTAGGTCGACACATTGATTATGATGTACAAAACTCACTGCCAATGCATTCTGGATAATGCCATTAATGTCAACTTTGAGGAGGTACTATTTTAAGCTCTTAAAGTATTTGTTGTCATCACAAAAATGCATAAAATGCATCACATACAATGCAGTAATCATTCCCATTTGTTCCAGATCCAGAACTTTCTGCTTCACTTCTGGCAAGGAATGCCTGAACATCTTCTTCCACTGCTAGAGAATCCAGTGATCGTGGACATCTTCTGTGTGTGTGACTCTATACTCTACAAAGTGAGTGTTTATGAATCACATCTAGATGTTACTTCAAATATGGGCACTTAATGGGGTTGGTTAAAAATGGTTGTGCTGCTTAATGTTTTTATGAAATTTGTCATAAATTTAAAGGTGCACTATGCAACTTTCCGTCCACTAGAGGTCGCCTATTCAGAACAAAGGCGTAGTTTTATGACGCAAAGTTTGAGGGCAGCATCTTGTTAGAGGACGTGGTCTTCACCTCACAGCCGGTGGAAAATAGGACTCAGGCAGAAATCATGTTTTTGGATGCGGTTATTAACGTTACTGTAGTGTAAAGCAGAGCAGGACCGAGTGTTGTTGAGCTGAGCACGGCTGCTGGAGCGATTGTTACACAAACACACGCCTTGCGAGAAATGGGACTTTTATTATGACGGGACGGGACACAGTCGCCGGATGCGCGCACTATTTCCGCTTTTCCGGTCATTGGTATGAGGTGATGCAGCTCTTTTTATCTATTAGATACATTTAAGTGTGTTTAAAATGATGTTATGACGTTACTCTGTGCGTTCGCTCAGTGGCTGCTGTGACACTTCACACTACTAAGAGTAAAGCGCTTCTGCAGAATAAAACCCGGAAACTGAGGGTAACGCAGATATGACGCAATTGACAGGCGACTCCCTCAAACGCTATGCTGAAACGTTCCGGTCATTGGTTAAAATAGCAATTTTCTCACAATTTACAAATGGTTGGAAACATTTGGAATATTGTAAGTACTCAACTGAACAAAATATATAACACTGGCCTGGTGGTTTTTGAATATTTTACTGCAAAAATACTACATAGTGCATCTTTAATGCATCCTTACTAAGAAAAGTATTTTGTAAAAGTAAAAGTAATTTATTTTCCTCTTCTTTTTTATCATACTGACCTAAAACTTTTTAATGGTAAGGTATGTCCTAGGAATTTTATAATTTTCTACACATAGTCACATTAAAAGTGTCCAGGACACTTTCTATGTAAGTCATTTATTTTTTCTACTTTTCAAGTGTAATTTGTTTAAATTGAATTGTTGAACCATTGTCCTAGACCAAGACTTTGAATCTTAAAAGATGAAAATTAATCACAGAAATATTGTTACATTTTAAAGTTATACTCTTTGAAAAAATGGTTCTTTATAGAAACTTAAAGGATTCATATATAGACTTTTTTAGGGCATCCCATGATGGGTTTTTATACATTTATTTAATCTTAATTATGTTTTATGAATTAAGCAACTTGTAAACATACTTTATCACTAGAAAAAAATAAAATAACCCATTAAACAGGAAAGTATTATGTAATCGTTAAATCAAGATATTTCTCCTTATAGAACGTTTTTGGCGTAATGGGTTCCATGATGATTTTCTAGAGCTCTATATAAAAACCTATTTAACCTTTTTTTGTTTAATGATATAAAAAAGAGTGAATTAATCATGAACAATTTCAATATTTATAGTGTGAAATTGATTCATGTAATTTTTTACACAAATAACACAAATAGTTATGGTATCCTTTAGCAAAATTTTCCGTTACTTTTTTTAACAGTAGTTCCTAATTGTCTCACGATGTTTGACTTCTCACCAGCTGGCTGAATTGTTTTTCACAGGTTCTGACAGATGTTCTCATTCCTGCTACTATGCAGGACATGCCAGAGAGGTTTGTCTTTTAGACTTGCTGCTTTACACATTATTTGTTTTTATATGCAGTGAAATCAAAAAGATGTTGAATTTCATATTGTTAAGTGTTTTTGAGTGAGTTTAGGAAAATATCTCCAGTCTTTTGGCAGATATTCGAAATTTTGCCAAGCACTGGGAACACTGGATGGTGTCTTCCTTGGAGAATCTCCCAGAAATCCTCTCTGGCAAGAAACTTCCGATAGCTCGACAGTTTGTGTCCTCCCTAAAGAGACAGACCTCCTTTTTACATCTTGCACAGGTGGATGTTTTACAGACATATATACACACGTCTTGCTTTTGTTTATTTTGTGAATCTTGGTGCAACTATAATGGATTTATGTCTTTTCAGATTGCAAGACCTGCACTTTTTGACCAGAATGTTGTGACTTCTATGGTAAATGATATTGATAAGGTGGATCTGAACAGTATTGGTTCTCAAGCACTCCTTTCAATTTCAAATGACCAAGATTCAGACTTCTATTCTGAATGTGAGTTACTGTTGGCTTGGTAGTCAAAACGTTTGATGTTTTTTAAGAGGGGTCATGGATTATTAAGATCTTTGCTCTATAAGGGCCCTATTTTAACGATCTGCACTCTAAAAACTGCTGGCTTAAAATAAACCCAAGTTGGGTTGAAAATTGGGAAAATTTTCTGAAAATTCAGAAATTGGGTTGTTTGAACCCATTGAATGGACCGATTCAAACAACCCAATTTCAAAGGGTTGTACCTAGTCTCCCAATGAGCCATGGGTGTGTTTTGGGCCTCATTTCCTTTGAGTCTCATTTCCTTTAAAAGCCAGGTGCCCTTGCATGATGACAGAATATAGACACCCTCTGCCTGACGAGGGTGCAGTTCATGCAGTTCATGACCCCTATAAAAATCTCCTATGCTAAGCCTTGAAATATATTTATGATTTCTTGATCTTATCTGCTAGATGACTCCATTTCAGTGTTTCAAGAGCTGAAAGACCTCCTGAGGAAAAATGCCACAGTAGAGTCTTTCATTGAATGGCTGGACTCGGTGGTCGAACAGAAAGTCATTAAGGTTTGTTGCACTGCAAACTCACAGCACTCAAGCGAGCCATAATTGTAAATATTGATTTTGCATATTATTTTATCTTTTAGCCCAGCAAGCAAAATGGTCGGTCAGTGAAGAAACGAGCTCAAGATTTTCTTCTGAAGTGGAGTTTTTTTGGAGCACGAGTGATGCACAATCTCACCCTAAATAACGCTACCAGCTTTGGTAAACCTTTAGCATGCATTCATACAAATTGTAGTCAGTGATTCGGGTTCTTTTAAATACAAAAGTTTTTGTAATTTTTTTATAGTCAACATGAAATGGAAGTTGCGGTAGTTTTTCTTATCTATTATGACTTACACCGATCAGGCATAACATTATAACATTATATTGAATAACACTGACTATCTCTTCATCACAGCAACTGTTAGTGGGTGGGATATATATTAGGCAGCAAGTGAACACTTTGTCCTCAAAGTTGATTTGTTAGAAGCAGGGAAAATGGGCAAGCTTAAGGATTTGAGCGAGTTTGACAAGGGCCAAACTGTGATGGCAAGATGACTGGGCAAGATCATCACCAAAACTGCAGCTCTTGTGGGGTGGTCTGCAGTGGTCAGTATCTATCAAAAGTGGTCTAAGGAAGAAACAGTGATGAACCGGAGACAGGGTCATGGGCGGCCAAGGCTCATTGATGTATGTGGGGAGTGATGGCTGGCCAGTTTGGTCCGATAAAACAAACAAGCTACTGTAGCTCAAATTGCTCAAGAAGTTAATGCCATGTGGATGTTACTTTGACATGTACCTCCTACCTAAGCCTTGTTTCAGACCATGTACACCCTTCCATGGAAACGGTATTCCCTGGTGGCTGTGGCCTCTTTCAGCAGGATAATGCACCTTGCCGTAAAGCAAAAATAGTTCAGGAATGATTTGAGGAGCACAACAATGAGTTTGAGGTGTTGACTTGGCCTCCAAATTCCCCAGATCTCATTTCAATTCGAGCATCATGGAGGCCCCTCCTCACAACTTACAGGACATAAAGGATCTGCTGCTTACATCTTGGTGCCAGATACAACAGCACACATTCAGGGGTCTAGTGCCGTCCGTGCCTCAACGGGCCAGGGCTGTTTTGGCAGAAAAATGGGGACCAACACAATATTAGGAAGGTGGTCATAATCTTATGCCTGATCGGTTTATATACAAGTGAAACGGTTTCTCGAACTAGAAAAAGTGTAGGGCTAAACTTGGTGAGTTAGTTGGATGGTTGGGGTTTGTAATTGGTCGATCTCATGTGAGTGACAGGTTGTAAACAACGTCATCAGAAAAGAGAAGAGATGTTGCTGCAGGAGGGTTTTAGTTAAGGGTTACATTGGAAATTGGAAAATAATTTTTAATAAAAACTGCAATAATTCCATTTTGATTTCATGGTAACTTTAAATGGTTAGTCCACCATTTTTATCGTATTTTTTGATGAAATCGATGAGCTCTCAGGTCCCTCCATAGACAGCAATTAAAATAACACTTTCAAGGTCCAGAAAGGCAGGAAAGAAAATGTTAAAACGTAAAATGTGACTGCAGTGGTTCAACCTTAATTTTATGAAGTGATGAGTATTTTTTTGCGCGCAAAAAGTATTCTCAACGCTTTTATAAAATTAATGTTGAACACATGGACTATTTTAACAATGTCTTTCCTACCTTTCTGAACCTTGAAGTGTTCATTACATTGCTGTCTATGGAGGGGTCAGAAAGCTTTCAGATTTCATCAGATATCTTCATTTGTGTTCTGAAGATGATCAAATGTCTTACGGGTTTGGAACAACATGAGGGTGAGTAATTAATGACAGAATTTTCATTTTGAGTAAACTAGCCCTTTAAATACTCTAGGTATAATTGGAGCATCATAGTTTAGTCAAATGTATACCATTCACTTTTAGCTGGGGATCCACTGCTGAGAATGAGCCATAAAAGCCTGTACAAACAATCCTTTATCTTGTGCCGCGTGTGTTCGCTCTGATTAAAGTGTGACCTGTCTCAGTGCTCCTAACATTTGTTGACCCTACAGGTGTTCACAAAGCCAAACAGTATCACCTGGAAGGCCACCCCTTTGACCTCAGCACTAGCTCAGTAAAACCCGTGGGAAAGTGAAGTTGAGAGCATTGCATTGTGGGAAAAGTACTCTACATGGTGTGCTTTGTTGCATACTGCACTTTTTTTGAACGCAAAGCCAGTTTATGAGCAGCAATAACGAAGCATTCAGATAACTATTATATTGGATTATTAACGTTTATGAAGTGATTTTTGCAATATATAGCCAATATATTCAAAGTATGAATATGATTTTTCTTCTTCTACTGAACACAAGATATTTTAAACAATGTCTGTAACCAAACAGTTGATGGGACCCCATTGACTTCCATAGTATGGGGTTTGTTGATAACCAAACAGTTAACCATCAACTGTTTGGTTATCAACATTCTTCAAAATATCCTCTTTTGTGTTCAGCAGAAGAAAGAAATTCATACAGGTTTGGAACAACTTGAGGGGGAGTAAATTATGCCAAAATTTTCATTTTTGGGTGAACTATCCCTTTAAGATGGTTTCATGTTTCTTACAGGCTCGTTCCACCTCATTCGGATGCTTTTGGATGAGTACATCCTGCTAGCAATTGAAACACAATTCAACAACGACAAAGAGCAGGACCTTCAGAATCTACTGGAGAAATACATGAGAAGTGCCGGTACCCTAATCATTATGTTTCATTTATATTATTAGTTTATTTTACTGTACACTGCCATTCAAAAGTTTGGGATTAGTAAGACCAGGTCACCCAGTTCAAACCTTTGAATGGTGGTATATATGCAAATATGTTTAACCCAATTATCTGTGATGTTTCTATTTTGACAGATGCTAGTAAGGCTACATTCACCGCCTCCCCAAGTTCCTGCTTCTTGGCCAATCGGAGTAAATCTGGTGTGGCGTCCAGTGATTCGACAGTGAAGGACGAGAACCCTCCAGAGCATGATTTCCTGTCTCTCACAGCTGCACAGCAGGGGCTCGGGGCCAGTACTATTGTGTACCATAGCACCGATCCGGACAACTTTACTATAACTGGTACTTGAAAACTGCAGCTCACACACATTTGAGACATGTTCATTTTTAAGATTATATGTTTTTTTTATATGTTTTTAGTTAAATTCATTTGTTATAGAGCGCAAAAGTCAATACACATTTTTTAGGAGCCTTTATTCCAGAAGTATTTTTGCTATTCATTTTCTCCGTAAGGATAATCCTTCAGCTTCAAGATGAATAACAGCATCGCAAATTGAATTTGAAATCATAGACAAGGGTGTCAAAGAGGGAATTAAACTGTTAACTGACAGCTGGTAGCGGGGCTCCTGTGGAAATCCATTGGACAATGAGTTATGATGGAAAATGTACTTTAAAACATTTCTGTGGACTCAATGGGTGCTTTTACATGCACACCAATAAGCTGATAACTCACAAATATCAGCTTATTGAAATAACCAGTTTTCCCCGTTTACATGCAAACCAGTAAACTGACAACGCAAGTAAACGGCGTTTACATGACTTTATTAATAAACCGGGTTATTTCCTTGTAGTGATGTCAAAAATAATAATGTCCGTATCTGACTCTGAGTTTTTCAAATGTTATGTCAGTTGTGATGTTAAATAAAGCGTGTGCCGTGTCAGCAGGAGATTTACGTCTCATATTATCCCTTATGCAGTTACAGATGCAGCGTTTTGACTGAACCTCTTTTGCTGCATGAGAAGATAACACATCTGTACAATTTTCTGGGTTTTATAAGAGTCTGCGTTTGTGATATATGTCCTTATTTCATGCAAAACGCTAGCTCGCTCTGTCTGAATGCGATTAAATGTGCTCTAAGTTTGCGTTTTTGTCACCTATCACACATGCGCACTTCAATAAGCCGACAGAAAGCAGGTTAATCCGTTTACATGCAGCGCGAAATCAGGGTAAGAGGCAAAAAACTACCTGACCAGTTTATGCTTACGGTGTTTATGACCTTACTCCGATAAAAGAAAACGGGTTACTGCGTTTACATGACCATGTTCATTGTCGGCTTATTAGGCATAATCATTAAAAACATGCATGTAAACACACCCAGTTCTAAAGTATTATTGGTGCTAAATAATTTTTATTATTATCACTTAATGCTGAAAACATTTTTTTTTCTTCACAATCACTTTTGGTCAATTCCTTGCTGAATAAAAGTATTTCTTTCTCATTTTCAACATTGATGATAATCAGAAAAGCACGAAATCAGCATATTAGAATTATTTCTGAAGGATCATGTGACACTGAAGACTGTCGTATGATGCTGAAAATTCACCTTTGATCACAGAAATAAATTACATTTTAAAATATATTCAAATAGAAAACTCTTATTTTTTATTATAATATTTCACAGTACTGTATTTTTGATCAAATAAATGCAGCCTTGGTGAGCATAAGAGCCATCTTTCAAAAAATATATATATATATATATATATATATATTAATATAATAATTTATATTAATATAATTACTAATATTTTTCCAGGTCAAATGGATTACTCTCAGAACAGTGCCCCCCTGATGACCCCTCCGATCTCTCCAGCCATGATCAACCGTGGCAGCGTGATCAACCAGGGCCCGATGGCTGTGAGGCCGCAGAGCAGCTGCCCCGTCCAACCTCAAGTGTCCTGCCAGGCTTTCCCTGACACCATGTACCAGAGTCTGCACAGTGCTAGTTCTGGCTCCTACACCAACTCTTCTTACTACCAGCCTGTGTTCAGAGCTCAGACGCACACTCCCACGTCGGCCTATCAGGCTCATGCTGAAAGCGGACGCTACGTACCCTTTTCTGGACACCAGCTGCCAAAAGACTGCTTCAGCAGCGGCTGTTCCGCGTCTCCCTACAGCTCGAGGGTTGCGTCGACTGGATACGCAGCCGCAGGTGACCCTGCGATGGAGACTGATGCCGTACAGCTGCTGGACTCCACAGGGTACAGCTTTGGAGGAAGTACTGCCAGTGGGGATGGATGTTCAGGTCCGGTTTGCAGCTCTGGGCACAATGGTAAGAGAAGCTAAACTTATTTTTGGCCAGTTAAGAGTGCACTTGCATAAATGTCCACAGATGTACACCACAAATTAAACCTTTTTTTATTTCTTGTTTTTTTTATTCACAAATGATGCTTTGTTTCGACCTAAAGGGACAGTAAAGATATTTATAAAGTTAGACATTAAATATTAATTACAAATTAAATATTTCAAATAAATCTTGTTCTTTTGAACTCTCTATTCATCAAAGAATCAAAAAACATGTATCACTATTTCTACAAAAATTGTAAGCAGCACAACTGTTTTCAACATTAGTAATAAATGTCCTGAGCAGCAAATGAGTGTATTAGAATGATTTCTGAAGGATCATCTCACACTGAAGACTGGAGTAATGATGCAGAAAATTCAACTTTGCATCACAGGACTAAATTATATTTTAAAATATATCAAAAACAGTTATTTTAAATTGTAATAATATTTCACAATTTCACTTTATTTTTGATCAAGTAAATGAAGCTTTGGTGAGCTTAAGAGACTTTAAATAAAAAACATTAAATAAATCTTACCTACGTTAAGATTAGCTTATGCATATAGATATATCTACTAAGGTGACCTTAGTTGAGATGTCAGTTTTGTCTTTTATTAATAAAATAATACAAAATGAAAGAATACACTGTACCAGTTGAAGTGTTTCCTGTCCTCTCTTCACTATTCATTTATGTATAGTATACTGTATACACATGCACACAAAAAAGCAATTAAATAAAACAATTTGGAATGGTTATTTTGATGGCCTCCTTCAGACAACCTGTTGACTCTAAGTAAAGTTGTACCTACATATCAACTAACTCTCATTAGAGTATTAGTAGACCATCTGCCTGATATCTGCTAACATTTTAATTGTAATGGTCCCTCAACAGACATTCTGCTGACATGGTAACTATATGTCAACTTATTCTACTACCCCTACCCCCAGAAGTCTCCTAATACTTAAAGGGTTAGTTCACTCAAAAAAGAAATTGATGTCATTAATGGCTCACCCTAATGTCGTTCTACACCCGTAAAACCTCCGTTCATCATCGGAACACAGTTTAAGATATTTTATATTTTAGTCCCAGAGCAAATGCAGTCTATGCCCACTATACTGTCCATGTCCAGAAAGGGAATAAAAACATCATCAGATTAGTCCATATGTGACGTCAGTTAGTTAATTAGAATCTCTTGAAGCATCATAAATACATTTTGGTCCAAAAATATCAAAAACTATGATTTTATTCAGCATTGTCTTTTCTTCCGCGTTCCTCCAAAAAGATTAAAACGGTGTGAATCAATCAATGATTCGGGTTGCCAATGTTACGTGATTTCAGCAGTTTGGCAGTTTGACGCGATCCGAAATGCTGAAATTACGTAACATTGGCAACCCGAATCATATGGTTCCATACAATTTCACTTTTTTAACTTTAGTTAGTGTGTAATGTTGCTGCTTGAGCATAAACAGTATCTGCAATGTTACAGCGCTGAAAGTTCAATGCAAACGGAGATATTGTGTTTTAAAGTTATGGTAGTTTATTGCCTACAAAAACGGCTGGTTTGGACTACAAAAAGCTTCTTCCTGGGTTAGTGACATCATAAACCCTTGCTAGTCACCGCAGATGTGACTTCTGCCCGTAATGGTAAGGGCCGTGGCATTTTTTGACAACCTGTGCTTGGCACTTCAGCCAATAAAAATACAGGAAACTAAATTTGGCCATCTAACCAATCTAAGACCATTGCGTTTTTTGGAGTGATGGCCTTCATAGAAGCAGGAAGCAAACAAGCCGTTCACAGGACAGTGGTGTGGAATAAAGGTCAAATATAAGAAAAATATGCCGTTTAAAAAAAAAATAATAAAAAAAAAAAAAGTGTTATACTATCTCTATCAGTAACAAACCCCAAACCTGAAAGAGGTCCTCAGAGGACAAGATTTATCATGTTTTTGAATTATGTTACTAAGCTGCTCATGGTAAGTATGAGTTTGTTTGCAGATGCTCCTATTGAAACATTATTGTTCATCTTTCTCCTGACCAGGATATTACAGCAGCGGTGGTTACGTGGACGCTCAGAGGTTGGGCACGTTTATCGATCAGCATGTGTCAGTTATCAGCAGCGTGAGCAGCATTCGCTCCGTCTCGGCCTACGCTGAAGTGCACGATCCTCTGAACATCCTGGACGACACGAGCAGGAAGACAGCAAGACCCTACTACACTGAACTGTCTGCAATGGGCACACACACGACAGGTGAGGATAAAAATCTTTGTTATGGAGACCGGGGCTAGTTGTCACACAGGAGCTTATCTCAGCACTTATAACAGCTGTTGGGTAAACTCTTTAAAACCACACTGATATAACAAGCAAACTGGGTTGTCAGGATGAGGGTTTTTTCAGAAGTTTAGCACGTTTTATTTACACTATTTTTCCAGAGTTTGGCGTCGGCAAGTCTCTTACATGATGCTCATTTATTTGATCAAAAATGCAGTAAAACGGTAATATTGTGGAATATTATTGTAAGTTAAATTAACTGTTTTCTTTATTTAAAATATAATTCATTCCTTTGATGGCAAAGCTGATTTTTTTTTAGCATCATTACTCCCGTCTTCAGTGTCACATGATCCTTCAGAAATCATTCTGATATGTTGATATGGTGCCCAAGAAACATTTCTTATTATTGTTGAAAACAGCTAATCAATATTTGTGAAAATAACACATTTTTATCAGTGATGCTTTTTTTGAATAAAATGTTTTTTTTAGAAATATAATCAATTTATCATTTTTTTCAATTTTTACATTTTTGATAATTTTAATGCATCCTTGCTGAATAAAAGCAAATAGTAATTTCATAAAATAAAAACCCCAAACTTTTCAGTGGAATTGTATGTTGTAAAATGATGCATTTCATGATATTGCTTCATAACATGATTTAATCTTTACATTTTTAATTAGTGACAACTTGCCCCGCTCAATGTGTTTTTTTCCATTTCCACCGAACAAAACAAAGAGAAAATTAATAACATAAAAATAATACAGATAATAAAGATAAATAAAAATATTCTGAACAAATATATTGCTGCACCTAATATGACTGTTCACATCTCAACAAACATGAGACAATGTAATGTGTTAATGTGTTTTAATTTAACTACTACATCTTTATTCTTTATGTTCAATAGCTGTTTCCTAGCTAAGAATATGTACTTAAACAGAGTAGTACTGTTAAACAATTTGCAATTAATCACATCCAAAAATAAAAGTGTGTATATATATATTATATAAAAATCATATAAAAAAAGTCTTAAATATACATATGCATGTCTGTGTATTTATATATAAATAATAATTATACACAGTACACACACACACACACACACATTATGTAAACACATACTTTTATTTTGGATGTGATTTATTGCAATGAATCGTTTAACAGCCCTAAAATAGAGTGTGATAACTAGTGCTGTCCTGAATAAGATATTTTACATCAAATATATTTTACATATAGTCCACAAGACAAAGAGCTGATATTATTAAAAAGACCCATTCAAAAGTTTATAAACCATTGATTCTCAGTACTGTGTCACTCTCTTGATGATCCACGGCATCTTTTTTCATGAACCCTCTCCAGCAGTGACTGTTTGATTTTGAGATCCATCTTTTCACACTTAGGACAACTGAGGGACTCAAAGACAACTATTAAAAAAGCTTCACACATTCACGGATGCTCCAGAAGGAAACAATGTATTAAGAGCTGGGGGGTGAAAACTCTTGAACAGAATGAAGATGTCCACATTTTTCTTCATTTAGTACTGCCCGTCAGAAGCAACAGAAGATACTTACATGTTTCCTGGAAGACAAATTAAAGGGTTAGTTCACCCAAAAATGAAATTTCTTTCATTCATGACTCACCCTAATGTCGTTCCACACCCGTAAGACCTCCGTTCATCTTCAGAAACACAGTTTAAGATTTTTTAGATTTAGTCCGAGGCCTTTCTGTCCTTTCTGTTACTGTGTTCTGAGGATGAACAGAGGTCTTACGGGTGTGGAACGACATTGGGGTGCGTCGTTAATGAAAGAAATTTCATTTTTGGGTAAACTAACCCTTTAATTTGTCTTCCAGGAAACATCTAAGTATCTTCTGTTGCTTCTGAAGGGCAGTACTAAATGAAGAAAAATGTGGACATCTTCATTCTGTTCAAGAGTTTTGGGTGAACTAACCCTTTAAGTACAATTTACCTTGATTTTCAAATTCAATAAGTTTTCACCCCCACTGCAGTCACTGCTGGAGAGGGTTCAAATATACAAAAGATGCTGGAGAACTGAAGAATGTGCAGGACCTGGAGGACTTTTCTGAAGAACAGCAGGACAAACAAGAGACTCAAGAACAACCATCAGAAAACAAAAACAGCCGTGGATCATCCAGAGAACGACACACAGTACTGAGAATCAATGGTTCATAAACTTTTGAACCATTTCAAAAGTTCATTTTCATGAACTTTATTTTTTTTATAAATTCAGCTATTATTTTTTTTTGTCTTGTGGATTATATATTTTTTTTAAAATGTATGTAAAATTTCGTATTCAGGACAGCACTAAATAAAAAATAAAATATCTCTCATATTTAATTAAAATTCTTCACATTTCTCAGATTCTGCAAGCGGTCAACATACTTTTTTCTTGCAACTCAGTCTTATGCAATTTCTTTTCTACTTCAGGATCCAGCATTGCTCATTCCTGCTCCATCTCAACACCCTGCATGTATGGAACTCCTGCTCCTTATCACTCCCAGAATGCACTGCTGCCTCTCCAGGGGACCACAGAGATCAGAGAAATTGTGTCGTCCCTGCCCCCCATCAACACCGTGTTCATGGGCTCAACTGGTGGGCCACCCTGACTGATATCTTATCTGTAATTCTACATCTGTTATACTCACAGGAGGTGAGACATGTTTTAGTTCATCTGTATATCTTACAGCAAATATTTAATTGCCAAATATATTGCAGACAGGCTAACTGAATTATTTGTTATGGTTTGATTTGGGGGGGGGGGTGTAAATGGCCCAATTATCTTTTAAGGTTGTGTAGTAAATACTGTAATATAATATCAGTTCATCATTGTTCTTAGTTTAGTATTCTTGTATATACTAATAAAAAAAAATGTTTTAATTATTCTGGAGGCTAATTATCTAATAAACTACAAACTAAAAAACATTCTGAAATTCTGATTATTTGTTAATATGTTAATTTCTAAATGTGGACGAAATGCCAAAACAGAAAGGAACACATTGGGAATAACAAGGTGATTAATACTAGCCTGACGTGGTCTGAAACTGCTCCATTGGGCTGTGATTATGGGGCGTGCTTCAACCGAACCAGGAAAGACATCAATTGGATAGACCTACAGCCAATCAGAGCAACGGAGCATCACATTACATTAGTTGTCAAATGTCAACAGAACTCAACTGCACTGTGTTGTCACGTCTGCGGTTTCGCCCGCCGGTTGTTTTCCATGTCCACGGGTTGAAGCGACCTCAATTATGTGATATACTATAGACCCAGGAATGCAAATTTTAGCAGGCAACCTTGCCAAAATGCACATTTTATGCACAACACCCCCGAAAAGCTATTCTGCTTGTTTTAGGTTGGTAGTTGGCGGCTTTTGTTGTAAAAACTTGGCAACCCTGTCTGCACGCACGCTGGAATAAGTAACGTTAAAAGAAAAAGATGAGTGTAAACGATCTTTGCCGGTGTTGTAAAAAAAGAATTTAAGGGTATACCAGAGTACTTACCAACACGATCATCATTTCAGAGAGAAATAGTGAAGGTGAATGCATATACGAACAAGCTCTCCGTTTAGGATTAGAATTAATTCAACCCAAGCCCCTTTGATGACGTGGAGGATTACGTTACTGTTGATCATCTGTCCGTCATCGTCTAAAGCCCGCCCTGATGATTTCATTGGTCCGAACAGTTTCTGTTCAGGCATAATCACTCTATGGATCAAGTCCAGACTGCCCGAGCTCAAATGTTGTGGGCGGGGCTGAGTTCGGCTGGCATGCAGGCTAGATTAAGATTTGAAAATTCGTACATATAGCCCCTTTAAGTTAAAGCTGCAGTCCGTAACTTTTTTTGTGTTCAAGATTTACAAAAATTATATAATGAGACTGTACATTGAATCCATTTTCCAAACCGTGTTTTTTGTCTTACCCTGAATCATTACGGTGCACTTATAATAAGTGTTTATATTGGGACTATTTAAGACTGGTCTGGAATGAACCGCTGCGGAGGAGCACAGTGCCTGCGTGACTCGCCATAGACATAGACAGAGAGAAGTAGCTCCGGCTGCAATGTTACTTATAAGTGTACCATAATTATTCAGTGTAAGACAAAAACACAGTTTGGAAAATGGATTCATGTTACACATTCTCATTATTTAATTTTTGTAAATCTTGAACACAAAAAAAAGTTACAGACAGGACAGCAGCTTTAAAGTTTTATTTATTTTCAGTTGATAATTTTAGTTTTAGTTAGTTGCCCAAGTAACATTTCTTAATGTGATTTTCTCATTTATATTTCATTTCTTTCACCTTATTTCAATGAACAAAGATGTTTTTAATAGTTCATAATTCTGCTTCATACCAAAGAGATTTCAAACCAGAAGCACAGTTGTGGATCAGATTTGGCTATTATCTACATGTGAAGAGATTAGCTGATTTCTGCATTGTTCTCCAGGTTAACATACAGGTTGATAAAGGTGTTGACTAAAACCCGGCATCCAGGCTGCAAGCTGTTCATACACTGCAAATCCTGGTGTGGGTTCTTTAAATTTAGCTTTGTTAGTCTTTGAGCAGATGGACACTAATAAATCCATAATCAGATCGGCTAAAATGATATCATTGCATCATAATATATTTGTATGTATGGTGCTGGTGCAAACTCGCCGCGGCTCGAATGAGGATTTCAGCATTTGTCTGTGTGTAAAGACGTGACGGTAAATGATAAAACTGGCCACATTGAGCTGGCCTTTATCTCCTCACAGGGAAAATCCATTTCAAGCCTCAGACAGGAACAGATGGCTTGAAATGTAATGATTACAAAATCCTGACGTTAAAATAGTTTAATTACAAAGTCAATAATGCCTCCAACAATTGCCAGGGCTTTAGTGTAAAAACAACAGAAGGCAGAACGCAAACCTTTGGACAATGTTTAACCAGAACTTTGCATTAGGCAGAGAGTCTCCATATGCAGCTCCGGCAGAGCAAAGATCAACAGATCCTGTGTAATTATGACTGTGTGTGTGTGTGTGTGTGTGTGTGTGTGTGTGTGTGTGTGTGTGTGTGTGTGTGTGTGTGTGTGTGTGTGTGTGTGTGTGTGTGTGTGTGTGTGTGTGTGTGTGTGTGTGAGAGAGAGAGAGAAAGAGAGAGAGATGGGGTTAGTGCAGTAATGTGTGCTTACCTGACCGGTTACAATCATATTTACCACTTAGGCATTTACAATCATTTTACACTCACATTTTACACTTACAACAGCTTTCAAATATTAATTCACATCTGTATGCTTCTTTATCATCATATGAGTATAGCAATCATTTGTGCCCCATTCAAAAGACATGCATAAGCTAATCTTAATTAAGCTTAACTTAAGTATATTATAAGTGTCTACTACTGCTGTTCATAAGTTTGGGGTCAATACGATCGAAAGAAGTCTCTTATGCTCACCAGTACTGCATTTATTTGATCAAAATACAGTAATATTGTGAAATATTATTGTCATTTACATTAACTGTTTCTATTTTAATATATTCTAAAAAAATATATATATATATATTCCTGTGATGGCAAATTTGAATTTTCAAATATGCTGATTTGGTGCTCACAAAAATGTTCTTATTATTATCAATGTTGAAAATACTTTTGTGGAAACCATTTTGCATTTTTTTTTCAGGATTCTTCGATGAATAGAAGGTTCAAAATAACAGAATTTATTTGAAATGAGTATAAATGTCTTCACTGTCACTTTTGATCAATTTAATGCATCCTTATGGAATAAAAGTAATTTATTTCAAATAAATCTTAATGACCTGATGCTGTGATTGTTGCATATTTACCCCCACACTACTTTTAGTACAAGTTCACTGTTAAAATCCATACATTCATACATCCATACATTGTTTAGTGACTATATGTGCAAGTGTTTTTTTTTGTATATAATAGCTAATTTCATCCAATTTAACATTAAATGGACATTTAAATTCAACCAGCAGGAGGCGCTAAAGATCATTTCCACTATTGTGATTGTAGCACTGGGTGGTTTAAGTTGAAAGCACTAAATTTAATTTGAAATGTTAGGTATAATATCTACACCCTTTAAAATAAAGGTGCCAGGAAGAACCAAAAAGGGGTTTTTATGGTGATGCCATAAAGAAACATTTTTGGTTCCCTGAAGAACTGTTTTGTGAACGGCTCTTTAAAGAACTATTTTTCTCTAACCTTATAGTCTAAAGAACATATTTGCACTACAAAGAACTATTTGTGTAATGAAAAGGTCCTTTCTATATTAAAGGTTCTTCGTGGAACCATACATCCTGCCAAAGAACCAGTTAAGAACCTTTATTTTTAAGAGTGTGAACAATGCTTACATACATTGTCAGAAAAAAAAGGTACAGTATGCACCCAGGTACACCATAAGGTACAAAACCAGAAGGGTACTAATATGTACCTTTAAAGTATTAATATGTACCTTTAACGGCTTTAAGGTACTAATATGGACTCTTAAGTACTTATTACCATAGGGTACCGCCCTGGTGACCGCCCTGAGTGTACACACAGAAAAATAGGGTGTCAAAATTGAACCTTTAGAGGTACAACAGCTTGTCAATGGGGCAGTACCCTAAAAATGACATCTTTGTACTTTTTTACTCCTAAAAGGTGCATATTAGTACCTTTGAGTAAATGCGTGTACGTCTATGAAACTTTTTGTGGTAAAAATGGTACAAAGTTGTTATTTTAAGGGTACTGCCCCAGCGACAAGCTGTTGTACCTCTAAAGGTTCAATTTTGACACCCTATTTTTCTGTGTGTACTGTATACCTTTGCTAAAATTATTATATTGTTTGCTACATGTACATTGTTGTCACATGAGCTCAAGTTGCTGAGTGGTGTAAACTCTGAAATAAAAATGATTATTTTGCATTTTTAATTTAAGTTGAGTAAAATGAGTAAACACTTTAATGAAATCGTTTTTATTTTATTTTATTGTATACTGTAACAAGGGATTGAACGTCCAAGTATTTTAGATCCATAATGCTTATAATGAGCAGCACACAGCTTTTCAGATTCAGACAGTTTACACGTTATTGCCAGGATCGGCTCTGCAGGAGAAGTGTTTCCTCAACACTTGAGATTGCAGGGTTGAGAGGAAAAGGCCCTATAGCATCTGTAGCTAGCAACACATCCATGAAGGAACTTTATCAGTGTGTACAGTTTGCGGAGGAGGCTTTTGACTAGATTTCCCATTAAGGGTTTGTTAACAGGCTGTCAGAGAACTTAACGTCAGTCCTTGTGAAAGTAATAATTCACCCAAAAATGACAATTCTGACATCATTTACTCTCCCTCAAGTTGTTTCAAACCTGTATGAATTTCTTTGTTCTGCTGAATAACACAAAAAATAAAGAAAATCATACAGGAAGAAAGAAAGAAATTCATACAGGTTGAAACAAATGATGACAGAATTTAACATTTTGGGGTCAGCATGGGCACCCTGACTAGTCTGCGGCTATGCAGCCCCATACACAACAAAACTGTGATGCAATGTGTATTCTGACACCTTTCTATCAGAACCTGCATTAACTTCTTGAGCAATCTGAGCTACAGTAGCTCGTCTGTTTGATTGGACCACATGTGGTCAGCCTTCGCTCCCCACGTATCACTGAGCCTCAGCCGCCCATGACCCTGTTGCCAGTTCACCACTGTTTCTTCCTTGGAGCACTTTTGATAGATACTGACCACTGCAGACCGGGAACACCTCACAAGAGCTGCAGTTTTGAAGCTGTATTTTTTTACCTCAATAAATATGAAAATTACATCGATGAGGGCCAGAAACAAGTTTTTTTTAAGGATTTGTGGAAAATCAAACATATTATCAAGTAAAACATTTATTCGATTTTTCACAAATTCTTCAAAAAACTTGTTTCTGAACCTAATCGATGTCATTTTAATATTTCTTGGTCATAGGATGGGTAAAAAAATTTTTTTGTATCACTACACCAGGATTGCATAAAAGGGGTCAAATTGACAAGTATTTATTTCCTATGGAGTTTTGACCAGTGTTTTTTGGATACATTTTTTTTTTTCAAATAATAATCTTTATTTTCTTGAAACTTTATGGATTACTCAAAAATATGTGACTTCTTGGGTTGTTTCAACCCATTTTTGGGTCAAATATTGACAAAACGAAACATTAAAAATGTTAAACCAACGGCTGGGTTTGTCCATATTTGACCCAAACACAGGTTGAAACAACCCAATGTATCTCCATACTAAAAAGCAGTATGTAAAATGAGTAGTCTGAATTCACAGTATTCATTAAACACAACAGTATAGGTAAAATAGTACCCGGATGACCTGCTTCTTCTGCCAAGATTCTGAGGTTCACATCCAGTGGACACTTCATTATCCATTGACCATGGAAGAGGAGTTGAGAATGGCAGGGAAAAAAAGCAAATCACTATATAAACTATATTGCAAAAAGTTTTGGGACACCTGCCTTTACATGCAAATTAACTTTAAAGACATCCCATTCTTAATCCGATGGGTTTAAAGGGGTGGTTGCATGTGATTTCACTTTTTTAACTTTAGTTAGTGTGTGTTGCTGCTTGAGCATAAACAGTATCTGCAAAGTTACAGTGCTGAAAGTTCAATGCAAACGGAGATATTCTCTTTTAAAGTTATGGTAGTTTATTGCCTACAAAAACGGCCGGTTTGGACTACAACAAGCTTCTTCCCTGGGTGGTGACATCATAAACCCTTGCTAGTCACCGCAGATGTGACTTCTGATGTTTTTCCGAGGGCTGGGCTTCATAGAAGCAGGAAGCAAACAAGCTGTTTTAAGATCAGGGGAGACAGCGGTGTGGAATAAAGGTCAAATATAAGGAAAATACAGCGTTTAAAAAAAAAGAAGAAGTATTCAAGACATGTTATACTGCGTCCCATAAACACAACCAAGCCTAGAAAAAAAACACGGATCCACCCCTTTAATATAGAGTTGGCCCACCCTTTGCAGCTATAACAGCTTCAACTCTTCTAGGCTTTTCACAAGGTTTAGGAGTGTGTTTATGGGAATTGTTGACTATTCTTCTAGAAGCGCATTTGTGAGGTCAGGCACTGATGTTGGACGAGAAGGCCTGGCTCTCAGTCTCTGCTCTAATTCATCCCGAAGGTGCTCTATTGGGTTCAGGTCAGGACTCTGTGCAGGCCAGTCAAGTTCCTCCTCACCAAACTCACTCATCCATGTCTTTATGGACCTTGCTTTGTGCACTGGACCCCCCTCCACCAAACTTTACACTTAACAACAATTCAGTCAGGCAAGTACTGTTCTCCTGGCAACCGACAAACTCAGACATGTCCATCTGATTACCAGACAGAGAAGCGTGATCCGTCACTCCAGAAAAAAACGTCTCTGCTCTAGAGTCCAGTGGCTGCGTTACGCCACTGCATCTGAAACATTGCATTGCACTTATTGATGTAAAGTTTGGATGGAGCTGCTCCATAATGCCTCCCGTTCCTTTATCTCGCTTGATAACTGATG
>NC_090186.1:38282605-38307605 GCF_024679245.1 Pseudorasbora parva | reverse complement strand
GACTGATAAAAGACGTGTATATATATATATTTTTTTTTAAATTATTATTTTTTTTTAAATATATATATATATTTGTATGTATAATATACTTTGTTGTCTCTTGATTTCATTATTTCATTTAATAAATTAATGTCAAATAGTGCTGCTTGCGTGGAGTTAAGGGGAGGCATAATAAGCTTTAGCTTCAGCCTACACCTTTGGTCAATAAGAGTGTAAACATTTTATTTATTTTATTTTTTATTTTTATTTTTTATGGTTATGTGTGTGTGCATGCATATACCGAATTGTATGTATGTACATGACTTATTCTATCCTGTGTAAAATGATTGCAATTGGAATTTTGCTTGTTGACAATAAACAAACAAACAAATGAATAAATAAACAAATAAACAAATAAATACACAAATAAATAAATAATAAATAAACAAACAAATAATAAATAAATAAATAAATAAACAAACAAACAAACAAATAAATAAATAAATAATATTAATGATATATCTATCTAATGATAATATCACTAATGATACTTACGCAGAAATTTGTCCTGCTTGTTTTTACATGATTGAGGCCTAAGGACATTTATCTGCATCTATATCACGTCCGTGATTGACGTTTTGACACTCTTCATCGAGTAAGGCGATGCTTTTAATACTGTACATTTGTGTTTATTTACTGTGTCTGTTTTTATTGAGACGCCACAAGAATCTTGCCATGCAGAACATGATCCATATGTAAGTGCTACCAGTGTGTTTCTGAGCGTTTCACACTGCGGGAATGTTTCCCAGGGTGCCATGCTGTAAAAGTGTGCATTCTCCCGGTTCACGGCTCAATTTAACACTCAGTATTCACACTATCATGTGCACTGTCAGCCTTTTAGCTTCTATCAGTCAAGACCTATGTGGCCTACGTTTAGGGTTTTAGTCGAGACCACACAATGGCGCCCAACTCGTTCAACTAAGACTCCGGCAAATCACTTTCCAGCTGTCCGTGACATAAACCTTTGTGGCCCAGATCCTGGAAAATCATTTTAATCGTGTGAGCGGGTGGTGATGATCCACGGTCACCCCCTCACCCCTGAGGTCCCGCTGAAGGCTTGAAGGCATGGTGGTTTAAGCTTCAGATTCTCAAGATTCCCCACAACATAGCAGCAATGCTTTAGAGAGTTTCTGCAGCTTGTTATAGGAGATGCCTGGGATGCTTCTCCCAGTGTATATTTTCATTTACTCTGAGTGCTTGGCACACTCTCTTCATAAACACAAGCCTAGGTACACATAGACAGAATTGTTGCTTTGCACTCCATGTGATGAAAGAAGCTATTCATTAACATATCTAATTTACATAGCTGAGAGGTGATATTTGGGGCCCCAAGGAGCAATGACCAGATAGATGATGGTTTCTTAAGAAACCAGAAACACTTTCGTTTAGGGCCCAATAGTTTCTTATTAGCAAGCATATTACTAGGATATTGGCTGATTATTACTACCTATAAAGCACATATTGCCTTATTCTGCATGACCAATCTCTAATTCTACCCAAAACCTAAACGTAAAAACAATATTTACTAACTATTAATAAGTGGAAATTAGAAGTTTATCAAGGCAAAAGTCATTTTTAATATTTAATAGTGAGAATTGGAACCTAATCTAGTGTAACCAAGATACCATAGCAAAAGTTACTTTAATAGCGAATCAAATTTAATCATTCAAGAACATAGAATCTTATCAAACCCTAAAAATGTATTTTCTTTCCTAATATATATATATATATATATATATATATATATATATATATATATATATATATATATATATATATACAATATATTATATAAATAATATATTACAGCCTTAATTATGCAGAACTGTAAGGCTTTATATAATGTAAACGAATGAGTTATTAAAAAATCCACCTCCCTCACAGTTGTCATGAAGGGCGAAATTAGCCGTATAAACTAAAAAAATGCAATTTGTACCAGAATGTAAACATGTTTTTTTTTGCTGTAAAATTGGGCATTTTAACATGGAAATTCACAATGACATTCTGGTCTCTTCTGGAGCTGTCCCTAGCAACCAGTTGATGAATAACAGTTTAAGTTACTTCCGTATTGGCTTCAAGAGAAACTTAGGGAGGTAGCTAGCCTAGAAATCTAGACGCACCCTAGCGGCAGCAAATCTAATCTGCCACGAGTGTCATCTAGCAACTCTTAATACACTTCTGAGCTGTAAACGCCAAACTCTGGTCAGGCCAATCACATCATGTATAGAGTCGGTGGGCGGTGCTTAACATAATGATGGCAAGTAAACGCAGAAACTGGTGGACGGCGGTCTTTCAAATCAGCTTTGACCGCGACTCTGGAAGACTTGGAGTTAAGCTTTTCTCTGAGAAAAGAACAAAGAGCGGCACTGAAGTCATTCTTAAGAAGGGAAGATGTGTTCGGAGTTTAGCCGACCGGATACAGCGAATGTTTAATCTATCAACAAGCTCTGTTTCACCTTCGTTGCTCTGGTTGGTGTAGCGCTATCCTATCGCGTGCAGAGGGAGTTTGAAAGACAACCGTTTATCCCGCCCCTCGGATTGAGCCCTGTCTATGATGAGTTTCCAGACCAAACATCTGGATGTGGGTCCGGCTTGTCGGTAGCTACTTGATTGGGACCATAGACCGTAAAAAAATACTGACGACTCGACATCGTCTGTTTCCGCTTGCCAGATTTGCCGCTTTCAGGCGGCCTGCACATCTTGGGACCGAGTCTGCGGCTGCGCAGTAGAGATTTCGGGACTGGAGTTGCGCAGTAGAAAGCAGGAAGTAGAGCAGGAAGTACAGCTGCGATACCCCGTGTTAATAGCATCAAAAAAACGAACTAAAACTAAACTTATTTAAAAAACCAACACTTGAAATGAAATCATTGTGATGATAACTGCCTACAATGACATAAACTAACTTTGGGGGGAAAAATATTTGAAGTGTAATTTTATTGTTTAGTTTGCCTCGCGTCCATCAGAAAACACAGAGGGGCAACAATTCTAAAGATGGCTGTGTCTGTGCTTGTTTCTCTTATGTAAGAGGCTTTTAAAGAAATAGTATGAATTGTGTATTTTATGTGTGGTTGAGCATACATTGGTTGTACACTCATTATTTTGGCATTGTGGGATTGAATGAGTGCACTCGATAACATCCACTATGGTTTCAGACACCACTACAAATTGCTATCCCTTCAAATAGAGCCATATTTAAGGGTATCGGTGGGCAATTGACACAGCCATGGAGTTTAAATACAAGATGAACATAATGAATGACAACTCATTTTGGCGTGCATATGATACGCTGTTTTTCGCGTGCATATGATACGCACTTTATGGCGTATATATGACACGCTCTTGGGTAGGTTTAGGGTGGTGGGGTGGGGGGTTCATATGTATAATACGCCATAAAATGCGTATAATATGCACACGAAAAACAGCGTGTCATAGACACGCCAAAATGAGTTTTGTCGTATACATTCCACGACATTGCACACTCGTACTATTTATACGCATTTTTGTGAGAATAATATATATAAATTGAGTCAAAAATATACATAAATTGAGAATTTGTATCTATTGAATTATTTTAACTGCATGCAGATTGGACATGATTGAACAGAATAAGTATGAGGGGGTTATTTTTCTTTTTTCCACTTCCTGGTGACGGTGGTCCCCTGCTGTCTGGTCCCACCATGGCTGTTTTTGTGCACCCAAATTGTGTATCCCATTCTCCCCATGTCTGTTATGCACCTTGTTTCCAAGTATGGCCACTATGAGGGAACTGTCACTGGGGGCCTTTTTGGGAAATTAATGGCCACAGAGAAGGGCAAAAAAGACAGGACAGCTGCCTCTGTCACCACCGGGGTCAGACTGCAGGCTCTGGGTGGCTTTAGGTGCTCCCACGGTATGTACCTTACACTTGTTTTTCTGCCAATATGAGTTTGCTGTCATCATATGTCTCTCATTGATTCACATTATTCATTCTGCTTGGCCCCACACACACAGCTCAAAATGTTTTTCTAAAAGCGACTTTCAAGTAGTTACACTTGAGTTGTGAAAATGTTAAACTTTGAAGGAAATGAATACTTTTATTCACCAAGGACTCACTAAACTGATCAAAAGTCACTGTGAAGACGTTTATAATGCTACAAAAGATATTTCCATGTCAAATAAAGGCTGTTCTGTTGAACATTCTATTCTTCAGCTCAGAGAATCCTAAAGAAAGTTTCCACAAAAATACTAAGCAGCACAACTGCACACATGAATTTGAAAAAAAAAAAGATTTACCTCGTTATCATGTTGATGAATTCACGTGCCAGAGGTAAGTCATTAAACACGCCCATACCATGTCTATATAAGGCCATTCCGCACATCTTTTTTATTTCGTCACTCTCAGCAAACATGATGCTCTCTAATGGTGTGTGCACACCGAAAATGAATCGAATATTCGCAGCATTACTCGCTCTAGATTACTTGTTTTTCGCATCACTTGCGTGAATAAAACATTGCTCCAGCGCCGCTTCCAGCGTTACTTGAGGATGATGGGTGCCCAGTTTGATAAAGTGTCAATAAACTTTTCACTGATTGGCTTGCACGACAGCATCGCCTGCTTTGTATCTGTTGCATCGTCTGCTGTTGATTTTCATGTCTTTGCATTGACTTTATACATAATTTATTCATGCATGTAATTAAATTTGCTTTGGGTGTGCACTTTTTTATGTAGCAATAGGAAACATTTATTAGCTTCCTTTATATCTCACAATTCAGACTTTATATCTCACAATTCAGGCTTTATATCTCACAATTCAGACTTTATATCTCAAAATTCTGACTTTATATCTCACAATTCAGGCTTTATATCTCACAATTCAGACTTTATATCTCAAAATTCTGACTTTATATCTCACAATTCAGACTTTACATCTCACAATTCAGACTTTATATCTCACAATTCGGACTTTATATCTCACAATTCAGACTTTATATCTCACAATTCAGGCTTTATATCTCACAATTCAGACTTTATATCTCAAAATTCTGACTTTATATCTCACAATTCAGACTTTATATCTCACAATTCAGACTTTACATCTCACAATTCAGACTTTACATCTCACAATTCAGACTTTACATCTCACAATTCAGACTTTATATCTCACAATTCAGACTTTACATCTCACAATTCAGACTTTATATCTCACAATTCAGACTTTATATCTCAAAATTCTGACTTTATATCTCACAATTCAGACTTTATATCTCAAAATTCTGACTTTATATCTCACAATTCAGACTTTACATCTCACAATTCAGACTTTACATCTCACAATTCAGACTTTACATCTCACAATTCAGACTTTATATCTCACAATTCAAACTTTATATCTCACAATTCAGACTTTATATCTCACAATTCAGACTTTACATCTCACAATTCAGACATTATATCTCACAATTCAGACTTTACATCTCACAATTCAGACTTTATATCTCAAAATTCTGACTTTATATCTCACAATTCTGACTTTATATCTCACAATTCGGACTTTATATCTCACAATTCGGACTTTATATCTCACAATTCTGACTTTATATCTCACAATTCAGACTTTATATCTCACAATTCGGACTTTATATCTCACAATTCTGACTTTATATCTCACAATTCTGACTTTATATCTCACAATTCGGACTTTATATCTCACAATTCGGACTTTATATCTCACAATTCGGACTTTACATCTCACAATTCAGACTTTACATCTCACAATTCGGACTTTACATCTCACAATTCAGACTTTACATCTCACAATTCGGACTTTACATCTCACAATTCAGACTTTACATCTCACAATTCGGACTTTATATCTCACAATTCGGACTTTATATCTCACAATTCGGACTTTACATCTCACAATTCAGACTTTATATCTCACAATTCTGACTTTATATCTCACAATTCAGACTTTATATCTCACAATTCAGACTTTACATCTCACAATTCAGACTTTATATCTCACAATTCAGACTTTATATCTCACAATTCAGACTTAATATCTCACAATTCTGACTTTATATCTCACAATCCAGACTTTATATCTCACAATTCAGACTTTATATCTCACAATTCAGACTTTATATCTCACAATTCAGACTTTATATCTCACAATTCGGACTTTATATCTCACAATTCAGACTTTATATCTCACAATTCAGACTTTATATCTCACAATTCAGACTTTACATCTCACAATTCAGACTTTATATCTCACAATTCAGACTTAATATCTCACAATTCTGACTTTATATCTCACAATCCAGACTTTATATCTCACAATTCAGACTTTATATCTCACAATTCAGACTTTACATCTCACAATTCAGACTTTACATCTCACAATTCAGACTTTATATCTCACAATTCAGACTTTACATCTCACAATTCAGACTTTATATCTCACAATTCAGACTTAATATCTCACAATTCTGACTTTATATCTCACAATCCAGACTTTATATCTCACAATTCAGACTTTACATCTCACAATTCAGACTTTACATCTCACAATTCAGACTTTACATCTCACAATTCAGACTTTATATCTCACAATTCAGACTTTACATCTCACAATTCAGACTTTACATCTCACAATTCAGACTTTACATCTCACAATTCAGACTTTATATCTCACAATTCAGACTTTATATCTCACAATTCGGACTTTATATCTCACAATTCGGACTTTATATCTCACAATTCAGACTTTATATCTCACAATTTGGACTTTATATCTCACAATTCTGACTTTATATCTCACAATTCTGACTTTATATCTCACAATTCGGACTTTATATCTCACAATTCGGACTTTATATCTCACAATTCGGACTTTATATCTCACAATTCAGACTTTACATCTCACAATTCAGACTTTATATCTCACAATTCGGACTTTATATCTCACAATTCAGACTTTACATCTCACAATTCTGACTTTATATCTCACAATTCAGACTTTATATCTCACAATTCTGACTTTATATCTCACAATTCAGACTTTATATCTCATAATTTGGACTTTATATCTCACAATTCAGACTTTTTATCTCACAATTCAGACTTAATATCTCACATTTCAGACTTTATATCTTACATTTCAGACTTTATATCTCACAATTCAGACTTTATATCTCAATTCAGACTTTATATCCTATAATTCAGACTTTATAATTCACAATTGCAAGTTTATATCACATGATTCTGAGAAAAAAATGTCAGAATTGCGAGATGTAAACACAATTGTGAGATAAAAAGTCGCAATTATCCTTTAAAATGTTTTATTTTGTGGCGGAAACAAGCTTCCATTATTTTATTCAAAATGCATTTTGTACCATGAGCAGTGGATCAAAAAATGTAAAAGTATATTAGTATTGACAATGTGTGACTAGCACCCAAGTTTGCATTACACATTCAGCTAGTCTTGTACAGTACAAGTGACGTACATTTTCTGACTAAAAATCTCAAGTTCACAGTAAAACAACAATTGTTTCGGTTCTTTGATAAATTACTTTATCGAATATAAAAAAAGCTTAAAGGCAGAATCTTTAGGTTGCCAAAAAGGTTGTTAAAAGCTAATCATTATATTTAATGAATAATAATGATGTTTTGTGTGTGTGTGTGTGTGTTTTATTTTCTTGCAGACGTGTGCTGTCCCACTTATGGCCCTTATAAATAAGGTGTAGAAACAAGAACCTCAATAGAGGGTTCAGAGACCAAGGACACATCTGCCCATGTGGTCTACAGAGGCACAATCAAATCATGTTATATTGTGTTGCATTGTCCACCGGATGCCCTAATCGCCACACTGGAGCTGAAAAACACAAAGATGGCGCTTCATTTGTCAGCTAACCCTTTTGATTCCAAACGCACATGTGCACGTGCTAGTTGTCTTTCCCGTGAGTTTCAATCAACCAACACTGATAATGTTTTAGGACCCCATTCATGACTTCACAAAAAGCTTTGGCCTGATGGTGTCCTCCACTACCCAGAGCCCCGCTCCCCTCGCTCTCAGCTGTCTCCTGAATCACAGGACCCAATGATGATGGACGGCACATGACCATGACACCGCACCCTAGCGCTCCACTATCCTCACCGTCGCAAGCCTTTGTTGGAAGAGAGTGTGTGTTGTTACAAACGGACCACCCTAATTTTAACCGCTAATGGGCCCGACCCTGCCTGGATCCAAGTCCCTGCCAGAAATAGCCCACCGACTGACAGTCATGGGTTTGACAAGGAGCCAGGATTGCAGTCAAAACATATTCAAGTCGGGTGGAATTTCTAGCCCCTGTGAAAATGCAGCACTAATATCTTCCTCCTCAATGTCTGCCTCTTCACGTCACAGTTGCCGCCCTCATGTATTGCAATATGGTGTGATTGTCAAATCGCAAATTTAATTGACTGTATATTTACTGTGGTTTTGAAGCACAGCACTGTGATCAATTCACACATGTGCAGCTCATAATAGAGTTTTCAGCATCTCAGAATGGCTCTGTTCATTTAATGTGCATCAAGCCCTGAGATGTTGAAACACTGTATCAAAGCTGCTTGTGGTCAAAAGAACAGTGTTGCGCTTTGCCATGAAACCTTCAGAGCATATATTTATTGGCTGGCACTATGGCAAAATAAAAAAATGTCATAGTTTAATTCAATGGGAAATTACAAAAAAAAGAAAGAAACATATTGATAAATCATTCAAAATAAGATTAATAACATGCATTTAGAAAATTGGGCGAGTTTCCGTTTCATGCTGACTTTAACAACACTTTTGCATGTTCAGTTCTCTAATGTTGGTTCATGGTCACAAATTAATTTTTTTATATTTTTTTATTGTTTTCTTTTTTTTTTTTATTCAATTAATTAATTTAATTAAATCAGTTCTCTCACAAACACTATTTTGGTTGATTTCTTGTTACTTGGATTTACAATAGCAGCATCTCTTCGTAATCTTTACGAGACAAGACTCAAGAGTTCTTCAAAATAGATAACCAGAGAAGAACATACTTTTCTTCCATGTAATGGTCTATTTTTGGGTCTAAACAAGCATCTTATGCGCTTTCAAAAACTAATTGGTTGTCGGTGCTCATATAGGAGCAATTTTCAGTACACTGGTCAGAAGAATAACAATGTTTTTGTGTTTTTTTTTTTTTTTTTTGCCAATAACAAAAAAACACTTGAAAATAAAAAAGCATCTCCCTGAGCATCAGTCCAAGTACCCTAAAACATTATCCTTCATGATGGATCCCAAGTAAATGTAACCAGAATGTGGTCACTGAATGTGGTCAGTACAGATCCATCATTATTTATCAAAAGGGTCACATTTTTTATACTGTTGTCTGAGGTCAACTATTGACGTTTGTGTCATTTTTTTATTCAAAAACATCATAATGAATATGTAATAGGCTATTTTCTACACTGGTTTTAAGGCTCTCTCCTGCAACGCTCAGTTTTTATGGGCGTTCCACACTGAAGACTTGAAAGTAAAGCCCACTGCTATGATAGGATAAGCTTTGCATATTATAATGAGCCTTGGCTCCCCATTAATACACGTGAGGGATTTCAGGTGTGGGAAAACAGCATCTGGAATGATCGCAAAAGGTCTTTATCAAACAAACACAATGATTTATCTCTCATCCACCCACGATTGATTGCAACGTTATTGTTTTATTACTTGGCATGCCCAACTGATGGATGTAACCGCGAACCATGCATCACTAACACACACACACACGCACAAGCCTCAATGCAGAGTCAGACAAATCAGCATGATCAAAACTTCCGCAGTCTCTCCACCAGCAGGAGCGTTTGTAGCTGCAGCTGTGGGAACTAGAGCAGATCTGGCAACCCGGATGCTGAAACACTACTGACTTCGTGATTGGTAGATAGGTGAAGGGCGGAGCTTCAGGCCAAAATACAACATGACAACATCAACATCAGTTGAGGGCTGCAACAACAACTTTTAAATGACAATATCCTGGCCGGACTACTGTTGTCAGTGATATAAGCATTTGAAATTAACATAATTTCTTAATGTAGAGTGACATATCAGGGCCATATTATGATTAATTGAAATACATTTCTTACTAGTTCCTTTAAGGCGGTTTTTCACTTTCAAGGTGTGGCATATTCTGAGATCGAGCATTTGCTGGGCCTGGTGTCAAAAAAAAATGTTCTTTTACTAACAAGGAAGTTTCAGCTCTGAAACATACAGGATATTCTTATACCACAATTAACTTTTATAAGGCTGAATGAAAAGTTGATTTCTCAATTCATGAACCCTTTAACAGTGGTTTACGTTCTTTGCTAGTTCTCTTTTCTAAAATCACAAATAAACAAAGGAAGCATGCTGACTGAATGTGTAGTTTGATGGAGCAAACAGGAAATTTCAAAGTGATCCGTGCAGTAATTCTTCAACAGAAGCACATTAACACTTCATAAGTCCCTGAACTTTCAAGGTCTTCACTGCAGAAACTCTACATTAGTCCTTTCTGAACCAGTTTGGATAGCCAAATAGCTCCACCGAACCATTGGGTTATTCAAACATCAATTTAAATAGCTGGCCTTGCGATTCTCAGCAGTAAGAATAACTTAAAAAAATTAATGGAAATTGCATTTAACAAAACATAATGACACTTGTATGGGCTATTGAGTTTGATATTTGAATGTCTGGGCAGTGGCTTATTTTCAACAATGAGGCAGGAGAAAGTGTTTTCTAAAAGGATGTTTTAACACTGCCCAAAAGGAATAATAGAAGAACTTGGCAAGGATAAATAATCGGTTTCTGTAATTGACCATGAATGAAAAAAGTAATTAAAATTCATCCATGCTGAATTTTGGCACATATCTGTTTCAAGTTAACATGCAGAGTTCATGTAGTTTTTTCCATTTAATATCTGAATAGAGAGAATTGTGTCTAGTCTGATGTACAGATTACTGCATTGACACCGTCACTTGAAAGAAATCAAAAGCTCAAAACGTAAAAGTCTTGACAAATTTAAAGATAAAACACTTTTAAGGATTGTGTGTGGTCTGTGTGCATTTGTTTGAATTCAAAGAAATTTCAGCATAATGTACATCACATTTAATTCAATATAGCAAAAATATAATTTTCTGGCCCAGGGCCGGTTTAACAATGAGACCTGTGAGAGTCATGAAGAGCGTGTCTAAAGCAAGGCTTTATGGAAGGGGTGGCTGAATGGAGACACTGTGTGTGGATCTGTATCTACTGACACTCGAATGGCACTGGGAGTCAAATTCACAGCTGACGCTGTGGTGTGAAGAGTTGATCCAGTGAGCGTGGATTTCCACATTTCCTCCTCAGTCTGGGTCACCACTTCATCACTGCCCAAAGCAGCAACAGGTGTGTCATGTGCTTCTACTTTGGCGACTGCAGTTCATCCTAAAAACATCCATTTTGTCCCCGGATATTTCGGGTCATTAAGTATTCTGGGCAACAGTAAACAGTAAATTTGAAATGCATAATTCTAAAATACATCAATATTGTTCTCTATGACTGATCAATGTATTGAAAATACACAATAATTTTTCTGGCTACATATATCTGCCTATACAGCCATACAATGCTCTGGTGTGATGAATCTGACCTTCAAGCAAAAGGAACTGGATTAAATATCTGAATGCTCCTGATCCACAATCTGATTTTGACATGTAACGCAGCCTGAATCATAATAACACCATGTTGCCTGTCATACTCACCCTCAAGTTCTTCCAAAACTGAATAGATTTCTTTGTTCTGCTGAACACAAAGGAATATATTTTGAAGAATTTTGATAACCAAACAGATCTTTGTTATTCAGCTTAGCTTGTTATTCAGGTTATTATATTTAGTAGACTGAATAGGTCCCGTAGAGTAAATTACATTGTATCACTTAAAATTTGTCACAGAGCTGGTCACAATTAACAAAGCTCACTGTTGATTTAAAACACTATCATCCATGTGATGGCAAATTGGCTTTCCAAATAGGCTATCAATACTTACATAGTACAATAGTAGTACATTTATATAGCCGCACGTTTCCTGCATTGTTAAATGTTGACTGTTCCAAGATGGCGGATGCGTCGATGCACAATATCTATGCCAGAATTCGATTAATTTCAATTTAACACACCATTTCAGTGAATCAATTCAAAACTTTGATTTAGTTACGTCACCACTCAAAATGGCTATATATTGCTGGGGGGGGGGGGGGCACTCTAGCTATAGAGTAGTATTGCATCCTTCATATCTCCGAAAAGTATTTAGTTTTATTATATTTATAAAAGAAATATGGGCTGTACCGAGTCTTTCCGGAAAAAACCAAGCGCCTGGAGGCGTATCGTGTGGGCGGAGCTAAAGAATGACGAGCGCGCAAAGCGTGACGTCCTCAAGCGTGGAGAAACCCATGGCTATCGAGCGCAGCTAATAGATATATGATCCAGAATCATTCGGAGGCTGAAATAAATTGAACAGGAGAAACAGCAACAGCAGGACGTCCGTCTCTGTGGTATGGAGTGTATTTAGTGTCCTGTCAACATTTGTGTGTCTTTACTCGCAGTTTATGAGGACATGATTCGGTTTATGGACTATTGTAAGCGACTAAACCTTAGCAGTAGCAAGCAAAACGGTTTTGCACGTCAGACTAGTGTAACGTTATACAAACAATGGAGTCCGTTAGCGCATTTGAATGACGAAGCACGCTAGCGTGTCGTTTACTGATGTTTACTCACGCGACGATAGCCAACAGCACAGACATCTGAAGCAGTTTTACTCACCGGCTGCTTCCAAAGCAGGACCGAACCTTTATCGCTGGGACCGCTCCGTCAAAAACACACTTCTTTGGTATGATTTGGTGAAGTCCTGACAGCAGTGACTGTAGAGATCAACTTTGCGACGCGACTGAAGCGATGTTGTGAAGCTTCCCGTCATTTCTGCGTTCAAATCGGTTCAAATGCAGCGCTGCCTTCCCAGAATGCTGTGCTGAAGCGTTGAAGTCGCTCGACGTCACCCACAGGAATAAAGTGGAGCGCAGCGCGGAGTGTTTATGGGCGGCGTGCATTTCCTCTCTAGTCACGCGCGCGCGCACCCTACCGGGAGAAGAGCCCGTACGGCCCATACAAGGACCTTCCGCTCTATTAACGTCAAGCCGAGCCATACTCGAAAAAAACTCTCCGAAACTTGTGAGAAACCGGAAGGAGTATTTTTGACACAGAAATACTCCATCAAACGTCCAACATTAGTTTTTGAAACTTTGTCTATGTTTAGGAGTCTTTAACAGTGTAAAAAGCTCAGTATGCATGAAACAGCATTCCCCCCCCCCCCTTTAACTACTAAGTTTGCACAACTAAAATATTAACAAGTATATATATATATATATATATATATATATATATATATATATATATATATATATATATATATATATATATAAAGAAGCTTATTTATTTATTCTATAATATTAATTATATATTTAATTGTTAAGATCATTGCATTACATTTGAAGGTTTTTAATGAATAACCATAAAAATAAAGTATAAACATTTATACTTTTAATTTGTATTGTTAATAAATATAGCTGACTTTTATCCCAAATGTAATTTGAAGTTTATAAAGAAAATGTAGAAAGGTCCTAATATCCAAGTCAAGTCATCTTTATTTATATAGTGCTTCTTACAATACAGATTTTTTTCAGCTGTGATAACAGGGAAATAATGCAACAAAGTTAGCTTTGGCTGTACAGCAGACTGTCCAGCTTAAATAAGTTCATTTCCGTATTGTATATAGTTATTAATAGTTCATTTATCTATCCTCTGGAGAAAACAGTGATGTCCTTGTCCAGCTCTGTTCAGTTCTCATTCAATAGTGTCAGTGCTGGCAGATCAGTGATATTAAGTGTTCGATTTGTAAATCTGACCTTTGACCCCACAGCACTCATCAACCAGTAAAACAACAAGTTCTGGTGGTCTCCATGAGGAATCTAAAGACCCCCGGTGGACTGAAACGGTTCGTCCATACGCTGTGCTCTCTCTCTGCGGCTGGGACAGGTGCCACTGCAGCTCTCCGAAAACAGACACTCTCTGTTTCGTGCTCCACAGCAGACCCCCCTCTTCCCTCAACAGTTGCCGTGGTCACATTGAGTGCAGTGGTTCACTTCCATGTCACAAACCCACAATTCACCAGGACTTCTGTTGCCTCATCAGCAACACATGGAGCTCAACTGTCCCCCTGACCACAGTCCAGCTAAAATCACTTCTGTTTTGTTTGTTTTGCAAAGTCCAACATTAATATTGTACCATCATACTCACCCACCCTCATGTCATTCCAAATTTCGTTTAACAAGTTTGCATCAAGCGTGAACAAAACATTCACTGAATCAATAAATGTGCTTATGTAGTGCAATCCCATGTGGGCTCACCATAAAATCACTATGTGTCACTATTTTGCAGAAACATCTCTACATCCTTTACTCAAGTACATGTTTACATTCCATTCTCTCTTCAACTTGCCTTGACAATGTCTTTGCTCTCTCTTTCTCTCATCTCCTACCCCCCTTCTCCCTCGTTGTGAACGTACCCAGGCAGATTACCTGCAAATGGATGACTGGGGCCAAGGGTCCCCTCTGTCAGCAGAGGCACAAAGCCAGGAGGCTCCTTTATTCTCACATATTAGAGAAAAGAGCCCATGTTGAAAACTGTGGGCCGGTTAAAGCTGTAAGTGATGGTCCCTGATCTTCCCTGATTCATTAGATGTGTTGAATGCACTGCTGTTTCAGCAGGTTATGTCCTATTAGCTGGGTGTTAGCACTCAACATTTCCTTGTCCTTAAGCTATTTGGGTAGAAATAGAAACCTTGTCAGGTTACACAGTCTAAAACCCCCATTGTTTGAGAGCTGTCACATCAGAAATGGAGAGTTATTGCACGCTGTAACTCTATCTGTGAACAGGTGTGAAAGTGCTAAACTTGAAGCGGGAACAATGAATTTGAGTTGAAGAAGCAATTTGTATATTTTTATTGCCATATTTATTATTGCTAAATTCGATCTGCAACACAATTTATAGAAACAAAGTTTATGAACAAAATAGTTATTCATATTTATTTAAAAAAATATATTAAAGTATCTTTTAAAAATATTTATTTTAATGAAAAATTAAATTTAAAAAAATTATTTATTTAAAAAAAATTAATTTAATAATAATAATAAAAAATTTAGCTAAAGATTTCAGCTGTGTTGTAGTTCTTACATTAAAAAATGTAACAGCCTATAATTTAATATCACAAATAATTGTTTGCTATATTTTAATGGCTTTTTGGGAAATTTGGGATTATATTTTAATTTATAAAAGTTATTTTTGAGATAAATTTAACATATATTGATTTCAAACAATCAAAAAATATATATCAACCTATTAGGCATAACATTATGACCTAATGATGTGCACCCTGACTGGTCTGCCCCTCTGCGGCTATACAGCTCCATGCGCAACTGCGATGCTCCGTGTATTCTGACATCATTCTATCAGAGCCATCATTAACTTCTTGAGCAATTTGAGCTACAGTAGCTCATCTGTTTGATCGGACCACACGGGCCAGCTTTCGCTCCCCAAATGCATCAATTTGCCATGGCGGCCCACGACCCTATCGTTGGTTCACCACTGTTCCTTCCTTGGACCACTTTTGATAGATACTGACCACTGCAGTATCTGCAGTATAACCCACAGGAGCTGCAGTTTTGGAGATGCTCTGACCAGTCATCTAACCATCACAATTTGGATCTTGTCAAGCTCGCTCAAATCCTTACGCTTGTCCATTTTACTTGCACATCATCTTTGAGGACAAAATGTTCACTTGCTAACATATCCCACCCACTATATATATATATATACACACAATAGATGAATTAAGACAAAAAAATATTGTTGGAACATTTTCAATTTTTGTTGTGGTCAATTTTTATATATATGCTCTAGCGAGATTTGTTCTCCCAGCACAAAAGTGTTTTTTCTCTATCAATGAATCAAGGATTTCCTTCTTGGTTATGTTTTTAAACCAGCCAACATGACAAGCGTGGTACATGGATGATCTCTTTTGATAAGCCATTCGTTTTACAGGCTCATGTGTGTGTTTTGTTGTTGAAAAGAAAACCAATTGTCTCATTGTTTGGACCCTTGCGAATGTCTAGTACAAGATTCAATGTACAAATCCTAGGAAAATCCATCTAATATCCAGCAAATACAGAAGTTAAAACTGTAATTATCGTTTTACACCTTAGATACTGGTATTAGTGTTTACTGAGAAATAAGCTGAATATTTCACCTCCAGCACTCTGGACAGCGCTAGTTTAGCTTAATTTGCGAAAGACTCCATGAAGTGGGGTATATAGTGCCGGAATACCAAACATTCCTGTGAAATTCCCAGTAAAATAAGGATGAGCTTTAACCACAACTTCAGCTGCTGTTCTGAAGTGTATTGGTAACTACAGCAGCAGCAGTGTCATTGACTGAGCAGTGTATCAGTGTTTTCTCAGTTGTAGCATATTGTTGATTTTAAGGGTCCTAATGACAGAAAAATGCCCCTTGACCCAAGCACCAATTGCATGAAAACTATTTGACCTCCGACCTGTAAATCTAAAGAGCTCAGGGCAACTGGGCACAGAGAATCGTGGCATCTTAAATACTGGTGATGGCAGCATACACTTAGCCTATTTAGCAATATTTATCTTTTTAGTTTGTGCAAGCAATCAGATTTACACATTTTCTATCCAATAGCAACGCATGTAGGCCTAGTCAAATCCAAATAATGTAAAAATGTATGAGCTACTTGAAGGGACGAATCATAATGTGATATTTTTCTCAGGTGTAGAGAAAAGATACGTCAAAACACTTCGTTTCATAGAAGTCCGATTCGAGGAGGAGTCATTTATTTGAAATGAATCGATTTGCAGTGTTTCTAATCACGTGAACTTTAACTCTCATAAGTAAACACTATGAGGTAAGAAACACTTTTTTCAAAATGTATAAAACATAATAGAATTGTACAACATAGGCTATGTTTACTGGCACGTTTAATATCTCAGTAAGAAAGAGATCTAAAACGAGTAAACTCAATTTACAATTTTATTGTTGGAACATGCTAATGTTAATGACCAGATTACTTGTTCAAAAACACTTACCAGGTTATTGTTGTGCAATGTTGTCTTGTTTGAAGAATATCCAACACGTGACACGTCGTAAATAATTTTACTACAATCAAGAACATGCAGTGCATAGCACAAGGAACACTTTGAGTGATGATTCAAATGAATCGACTCATTAAACAATTCATTATTTGAATGAACCGAATCTCTTAAATGAATCAGACTCGTGCGTAAAGACCAAAGACAGAGTGCAGAACATAAAAGGTGCTCAGTGCGCTTCAGCCGCAATCGACGCGGAGCTTGATTTTCTGTCTGTAGACACTGAACCACCGCTTTATTTCAAATGAAGCGTCCTCTCATTCCCCTAATAAGTTTTTATACGTGATATAACAGCCGTCTTCGCCATGAGCTGCTTGGATGTCATGTATCAAGTTTATGGTCCACCTCAGCCTTATTTTGCCGCGGCATACACACCTTATCACCATCAGGTATGTTTAATATAACGTCAATTCATTATTATTCTATTGTGCTAGAAATAATTTTCATTTGATTTTAAAGCAGTTTGAGGCTTGTTTGGATTCTGTTAGATTTGTGAGTAAAACTTTCTCTCCTCAACTTGTTGCACCTAGCCTTGCGCCTTGCGTTTTAAAATAAGTCACGTTACATTGATTGAATTTTTAAAAAACTTTATTAATGTCGGTTTAAGAGTTATTTAAAAATTATTAAAAACAAAACGAGTGGACATATTTTTGTTTAATGGCAATGTTGTGGTATATATCACTTGTATAGTATATGACATAGGCTATTTGATATATTAATTTCCTTAAAAATACTTTCCTCTTAAATGCAAATTTAGTTTAGGCTAAATATATATACAGCAATATATAGATACAGATTTGTATATGTGTATATATGGTGACATATACAGTACATGTTAACATTGTAGGAACACAAATTGTGCAACACCAGACTCACTGGTGCAATACACAACTAAATAGTTTCTCCCTAAAGCTGTCTATGTATAAATAGTGTGTGTGTGTGTGTGTGTGTGTGTGTGTGTGTGTAATTCTGTATCATGTAAATTGATTTAGCCTCTTTTTTCCCCCTCATGTTTTCAGAAACTGGCATTTTACTCGAAAATGCAAGAGTCACCAGAAACAGTCAGTGGAAGCAGCTCTTCTTTTTCCAACCTCTCCGGGCCACCCATAAAAGAGGAGGACTGCGCCCGGGAGAAAGATCACCCGCCGGAGGCTGAGTACATCAGCTCCAGATGTGTGCTTTTCACGTATTTCCAAGGGGACATCAGTTCGGTGGTGGATGAACATTTCAGTCGAGCTTTGAGTCAGTCTAGTTACGCGTCTGGATCCACAAACAGCAAGACCGCGAGAGGTACACCGTCCTGGAGAGGTGGGAATCTCATGCAACCTGCATTTTAAATTCAATGAAATTGAACTTTATTGGCCAAGTATGCCTGAGCAAGGATTTTGACACCATTATAAGGCGTCCCTTCAGTGCACATTTACACATACATGCAAGGCATTTTAGTATTTATAGATAACAAATACAGTGCTTGATAAAAGAAAAACATTTAAGTAAAGCTAATAACAGGACACATTGCCGTGCCTAACATATCTAATTTGGGTAACCCCGCATTCAATACAATAACACACTGATCCGTACACAAACAGCAAAATAAAGCAATGATAATCCTGTTACTTAGAGGCAATTTAAATAAGTATTGCACTTAAATATGATATTGCACACAAAGTGAAAGAAATATTAATCATGGCAAGGGTTAAACAAATTGTTTTAATGTAAAATTTTAGAAATATTTTAAAAAGCAAATACAAATTGATTAAATTCATACAGAGAAATAATAAGGACATGATTTCTTTTTACAGTCAGTTCAATTAATATACATTTCCTTTGTATCCTCTTTGGTTGCACATAAATTCTTTTTTTTATTTGTTTATTTATGTTGCATTGTTTCAAAATCTGTATAGATTTTTGGTAACACGGAAGTTTATGCTAGTTGCATATTACTAATAATGCACATATTAATACCTTATTCTGCATGACCATATTTTATATCCCAAAACTGCTTAACTACCTTACTAACTATTAATCAGCATTAATTTAGAGTTTACTGAGGCAAAATCATAGTTAATAGTTAGTTAATTGTCAGAATTGGACCCTAATCTTAAGTTTGACTAGATTTTTTTTTTTTTTTTTAATTAAGTTTATGGAAAATAATTGAATTAGTATGTAGAGATAAATAGTTTGATTTTTTTTACAACCAGTTTGTTGCATTTGTTTTGTGAATCCAATCTCAAACTGAATATTAAAGGTTAATTCTTAATTGCTGTATATTTAAATTATCACATGCTTGTATGCATATTAACATGCAAACCATCTAATGTGTTCCTCCCCAGAAGGCTCATTCCCTATGAGCCAGAGAAGCTTCCCTCCCTCGTTCTGGAACAGCGCGTATCAGCCGTCGGTCACAGCATCTCTCAGCAGCACCCTGGGTTCCTCCCACACAGATCTCCCCTTCTCAGCGGACCCTTATTCCACTGCGTCTCTACACAGCCACCTCCACCAAGCCACCCCAGAGCCCTGGCACCCCTCTCACCACCATCACCCTTACTCACTCAGCGGGGCCATCGGCACCCAGGGATCCGCTTACCCCCGGCCCTCCATGCACGACATGTACGGAACGCACTTTGACCCCCGTTACAGCTCTCTGCTTGTGCCCTCGGTGCGGCCGCATAGACTTCCGCCAGCCACAGTGCCCGCGCCTGGAGCCTCGCCGTGCGACATCAGCAAGAGCGAGCCGGGCAGCTCGGCGTGGAGCGGAGCTTTCACGGCGGCGAGCTCTGATATGAGTCTGAACATGGATACAGGTGTGAACAGCACAGCAGCCCCACAATGTATTTATGCACATAAGCTACACTTAAAAACATATGGATGTCATTGCATTTGAAAACAAATTATCCAAAGGCATTTATTTGAAAGAAAAGGACACTTTTAATTTGCACTTTATTTTACAGTACGCGTACTTACAGTATACTTACCTAAGAAAGTACTAATAGAAGGTAAATACATGGGTTAGGTTTAGGTGTAGGTTAGTTAGCTAGTTATTACCCAGGTATTGAAATGAATGTAATAAGTACATAATATGTACATGTGAACAGGATTGTAAAGTGCTACAAAAAAAATATTAAACAGAAGTTTAGTTTTAAATGATAAAAAAATATATATTTTTTTTTTGTGTGACACTTTCTAGTTATTTCTGGTGATTTTTTAAAAATGTTTTTGAACGAAGTCTCACCGGGTCAATAATACAGTAAAAACTTAAATATTGTAAAATATTATTTGAATTTAAAATCATTTCTATTTGAATATATTTTAAAATGTAATTTATTCCTGTGATGGCAAAGCTAAATTTCCAGCATTTCATTACTTCAGTCTTCTGTCATATGATCCTTTTTATTATGCTAAATATTTTTTTGTGAAAACAGTGATAATTTTGTCATAACTTTTTAATGAATAGACAGTTCAAAGAACAGCATTTATTTGCAATAGAAATGTATAACATTGTAAATGTCTTTACTGTCACGTTTGCTCAATTGAATGCATCCGTGCTGAATAAAAGTTTTTTTTTTTTTTCTAAAGAAGAAGAAAAAAATACTTTCTGTAAAAAAATAATAATAATAAAAAAGTTGAGAAAACTTAAAAGTTTAAGGCAACCAGCTGCAGAACATTTGAGTTTTCTCAACTTAGGGTCAATTAGTTGTACAAACTAATGTGTGTATAAATAGTTGAATAAAGTTTAAAAGCTAAATTTGTCATACAAAACATAAGTTGGATTTTTACAGTGTGAACTCAGATTTAGTTAATGTGATAAACTTCACCTGTGGTTACTCTGTTAAGGTGCGTGTGTGTATTTCAGGATAATTAACATACATCAAAAAAAAAAAAAAAAAAAAACATCACCTTGACATCAGTTTATTAAGACTTTGTGCAGGAAATTCTGTGAAAAGCTCTAGTATGATTTGTCTGCAAATGCCATATTTTGTTATCTAATGCAATGACATTTTTTTTTTAAAGTGTGACTTTAAGTGTACTTTTTAGGCTTAAAGCGTACTTACCAAAGGTTAAACTCACAGCATTAAAGTCAGGGAGAAAGATTCAATCATATAATTTAAACACAATACTGCCCAAGAGCTTCTTGAAGTACTGCACACAATCAATTTGTGAATTTATATAACTTTAAGATCTTTTTTAAATCTCTTCAAGGTTTTTGACTTTGACCATTGCCCTGCTTACATATTAGTTTTTCACTCTTCATCTTTTAAGACTTTAAAGCTTTCTTTACTTCAAGTCTTCTCACTTCTCACTCTGTATTTGCTGCGTATTTCCCCTCTTCATGCCTTTATCTTTTTTCCCCTTTCCTTCTTCCTCTCAGGTCTACAGAGCCAGGATAAGAGCAAGGACTTGTACTGGTTTTAGTGCCCTGCGGCCCCTTCTTTCTCCGCTGGCTTGTCTTTCTCTGGCTTTTCTGTAACAGATTCTCATCTCACTTGCAGCTCGGCGCTACACCCTTTGCAGCGGGACCATCCTAAGCTGAAAGCGGATAAGAACCCTTCGGATGAGTGCAAAACTCTCAGTAAAGAGGAGCAAACGTACTGTGGCGTGACGGGCAGCTGCTCTCGCCCCTTCCCTCCCCCGACCTTCAGCGCTCGCAGCAAAACGGACCCAAAATGAGATTGAAAAAAGGTCAAACATTACTTTAGGGGGACATTTCCGAACTCACAGAAAAGACGGACTGGCTATATGGAGACTTTTCTTTTGAGCAGAAATGACAGTTTCTGACGAGAGAGCGGCATTCCCTATAATCGCTGAAGACAGAGAAGGGCTATTTGAAGCCACTTGACTCTATCTATATTGCTTTCAGCACCTGTCATCGACAACTGTTGTGGAACTTAGCAGACGCACAGACAACGGCGCTATGTGTCGTTTGACCAAGCAAGCGCCCTGGATTTCATAAAAGAGGCGTTTTGTTGTATCCGGACACACGGTGAAAGGGAACAACTGGTTTGGGTTTTCGTTTTTTGTGAGGCGTGGTGCGGGTTCGACTGGAAGTAGAGACAAACACTATTAAGCCGTACTGTATATACTTAGTGTCTTAGTGTGTTCAGTGCTATATGTAAGATCAAACAGCATGATGATATGCATCAGAAACATTGATTCTTTCATTTGTACTTTTTTAAGAACCACTTTTAGTCGCCGTCAGCTTAGGTTGACGTCTCACCACGCTGTATGTGAATGTATCACATGTAATATATTACCTATGAAAGTATTTTTCCAGTGCGTTGAGGAAAATGAGGCATTATTTGTTTTTATCAGTTGTGCATCTTCAGCCTATGAAAGAAAAATGGAAATAAAACCAGGCGATACACACTTTTTTGTTGCAGTCAAGTGTTTTAGAGGCAGCTTGTAAAATTAAAAATACGATCGATACAAAACTTTAGTGTTGTGACATCTTTTTATACCAAACACATACTCTTAAAGGGATATATAGGGTTGTATGAGAGACAAGTTGTGTATCAAACCTGTATGAGTTTCTTCCTTCTGTTGAACACAAAAGAAGATATTTTAAAGAATGTTGGTAGTCAAACAGTTGATGGCACCCACTGACTTCCATAGTAATATTAAAAAATACTATGGAAGTCAATGGGTGCCATCAACTGTTTGGTTACAGACATTCTTCAAAATATCTTCTTTTGTGTTCAACAGAAGAAAGAAACTCATACAGGTTTGGAACAACGTGAGCGGGAGTAAATTATGACAAAATTGTCTTTTTTGGCTGAACTATCCCTTTAAGAAGAAAACGAAAGACTATTATAAACATGCTGCAACCTTCGAAACCTGTTTTTATTTGTACTTTTTTTAAGAACCAATTTTAGTCGCCGTCAGCTTTGACGTCTCACCACGCTGTATATGAATGTATCACATGTAACATATTAGCTATGAAAGTATTTTTCCAGTGAGTTTTCATCAGTTGTGTATCTTCATCTTATGAAACAAAAATGGAAATAAAAACAGGCGATGCACACTTTTTTGTTGCCCTTAAGTGTTTTAGAGGCAGCTTGTAAAATTGCGAATGTGATAATAGCTTTTTATACTGAATACATCTTGACATTTATTCATACTTGCTTTGGGCTCTTAAAGGGATAGTTCACCCAGAAAAGGAAAATACGTCATTACTTACTCACCTTCAAGTTTAATGAGTTTCTTTCTTCCGTTGGACACAAAAGAAGTTATTTTGAATAATGTTAGTAACTAGAGAGTTGACAGCACCCATTGACATCCATCATAGGAAAAAAGATAATAAGGAAGTGGGTGTCGTCAACTGTTAACATTCTTTAAAATATCTTCTTTTGTTTTCAAGAGAAGAAATAAACTCATACAAGTTTGGGACAACATGAGGATGAGTAAATGATGGCAAAATGTTTGGGTGATCCATCCCTTTACGAAGAAACCAAAAGACTATATTATAAGCGCTAGCTGCAACCTTCAAAACCTTCAGCATGACAATGTGCATCAAAAACATTGATTCTTTCATTTGTACTTTAAGATCCACTTTTAGTCGCTGTCAGCTTAGGTTGACATCTCACCACGCTGTAAAGTGAATGTTTTATATTACCTTTGAAAGTATTTTTCCAGTGCGTTGAGGAAAATTAGGTGTTATTTGTTTTGTTTTTTATCAATTGTGTATCTTTATCCTATGACACAAAAATGGAAATAAAACCAGGCGATACACACTTTTTTTTGTTGCCCTTATGTGACTATAGTGACATCTTTTTATACCAAACACATATTGACATTCATTCAAGCTTGCGGCTCTAAAGAAGGAAACAAAAGACTATTATAAACTTGCTGCAAGCTTTGAAACCTAAAAAGTGACACCATCAGAGATTAAATTATCGATTTATTTCAGTACAGATGTTTTTTCTGTGTCAGTATGTTCGGCATGTAAAAGAAGGATGGGTGCCTTTTAATCAGATGTTTTTGTCCACTCAGCCATAGATTCAGCCAATGAAAAGGAAATGTGAAGTGAGAAAGAAAGCTTGAGACTGAATGTTATCATGCTGACATATGATCCTTTGCCTTTTGGTTGTGTTCACTGTGAATACCAGACAGCTGTTGATTAATATTGGCTTATGACAACAGCAATGATGGACAAGAGATGTGTGGCCAGGAGTTTCTCTTGCTTAAGTGGGTAAAACAAAGGACTCTTTTTTTAAAGTAGCACTGAGTGCGCGTCCTAAAGTGCTGGGGGTGCATGAGAAACTAATGTAGTTCATATGGCAGATTAAACAGTCACATTTCAAAAAGCATAACTGGTGTAAGAAGTAACTACTAAGCCACCTTGTGTTTTTTTGTGTGACTACAGTGCTGCAAAATATGGGTCTTTTATAAAAGACTATTGAAACTATGGTTGTATTTGTCTCCCTTGAGTTTAAAGTTGAGTTAATTTTATTTGTCATATACAACAGCATATTTGCTGGCTGACATTGAAATGTGCCATTCAAGCTCACTATTTGTACTGAAATAGAAATAAATTATATATATAAAAAAAGTGTTGAGTGAAGTGTAGAGGAGACCAGGGCTTGCTGTGACATATCTCAGTTTATTTTTGAATGTCAGATTCAATTTTAAAATTTCTGTACTGACACTAGTTTGTTGAGCGGAGCACGTTGTCAAATCATATGCCAGTTCCTAC